>NW_026894271.1:0-158025 GCF_032452875.1 Bos javanicus | reverse complement strand
CCTGAGCAGACACGAACCACGCAATCAGCAGGCAATAAGCATGGAGCTCAGCAGTGCATCGAATCATGCTGCCAACTGGCAATAATCAGCACGTGACCAGGCAGGAATCACGCAGCTCAGCTGGCAATTGTCAAGCAGATGAGCCGACAGGAATCACGCAGCTCAGATGGCAATTGTCATGCAGATGAGCCGGCAGGAATCACGCAGCTCAGCAGGCCCTGATCACGTGACTCTGCAGGCACTGATCACGTGGCTGATCAAGTCCAGATCACGTGACTGAGCATGCACTGATCACGTGGCTATCATGCACTGATGACGTGATGCGCATGCACTGATGACGTGGCTGATCGGGCACTGATCACATGGCTCATCATGCACTGATCACGTGTTTATCAGGCAATGATCAGTGACTGACAGGCGCTGATCATGGGACTGTGCACGCACTGATCACGTGGCTATCATGCACTGATCACGGATCGCGCATGCACTGATGACGTGGCTGTTCGGGCACTGATCACGGTTTATCAGGCAGTGATCAGTGACTGACAGGCGCTGATCAGGGGACTGTGCACGCACTGATCAGGTGGCTGATCAGGAACTGACCACCTGACCGCGCATGCAGTGATCACGTGGCTGGTCGTCACCTGATCACGTGTTTATCATACGGTGATCACGTGACTGAGAGGCGCTGATCACGGACTGTGCCGTCAGTGATCACGTGGCTGAGCAGGCACTGATATCGTGACTGAGCATGCACTGATCATGTGCCGGGAGCCGGGGAGGCATTCCACTCTGGACAAAGGTCATGAGGAAGGAGGCTCGGCATACGCAAATGCGGGATCGAGCCTCAGGAGTCCACCCGGATATTCTCGAGCATCTCCCCCAAACCGGAGTCTGCCTACTGTATTGCTTTGTGCTCTCACCTCTGATTTCACTGGGGGCTGTCCCCCACCACCATCTCTGCTCTCTCTGTCAAAGAGGTAACTTACAGCTCCAATTCATAAAGTTCCTTGTCATTCTTCCCTTAACTTCCAGCTGAGTCTCCATCTGGAGCGCGGAACCCACCACGCTTACTAATTATGCCTGGGCTGCTAAGACCCACTCGAGAAGGTGTCTAGGGTGAGGCACCTTTCGCCATTCGAGAGGGCGCCTGCGGCCTACGTAAGTGGTGCAAACTTCTTGTCTTGAAGTTTGATTGGTCTTCCGCGTAAACCAAGCTACTCAGTCTCTTTTCTCCACCGAATTTTCCTACTGAGCTCTCCTCATACTATTATTCTTGACATCTCTGATTAGCATATAAATAGTCGCCTAGGCCATCTCTCCTTCGAATACCCTGGATCAGTTGGGGCTGGTCCCCGGCAGGTGGCGACCGAACAGGGACCTCAGGAGGCAATACTCAAAGAGCTGAGCAGACACGAACCACGCAATCAGCAGGCAATAAGCATGGAGCTCAGCAGTGACGAATCATGCTGCTCAACTGGCACAATCAAGCACGTGACCAGGCAGGAATCACGCAGCTCAGCTGGCAATTGTCAAGCAGATGAGCCGACAGGAATCACGCAGCTCAGATGGCAATTGTCATGCAGATGAGCCGGCAGGAATCACGCAGCTCAGCAGGCCCTGATCACGTGACTCTGCAGGCACTGATCACGTGGCTGATCAAGTCCAGATCACGTGACTGAGCATGCACTGATCACGTGGCTATCATGCACTGATGACGGTGATGCGCATGCACTGATGACGTGGCTGATCGGGCACTGATCACATGGCTCATCATGCACTGATCACGTGTTTATCAGGCAATGATCAGTGCACGTGACAGGCGCTGATCATGGGACTGTGCACGCACTGATCACGTGGCTATCATGCACTGATCACGTGACTGCGCATGCACTGATGACGCGGCTGTTCGGGCACTGATCACGTGTTTATCAGGCAGTGATCAGTGACTGACAGGCGCTGATCAGGGGACTGTACGCACTGATCAGGTGGCTGATCAGGAACTGACCACCGACTGAGCAGGCGCTGATCACGTGACTGTGCCGTCAGTGATCACGTGGCTGAGCAGGCACTGATATCGTGACTGAGCATGCACTGATCATGCGCCGGGAGCCGGGGAGGCATTCCACTCTGGACAAAGGTCATGAGGAAGGAGGCTCGGCATACGCAAATGCGGGATCGAGCCTCAGGAGTCCACCCGGATATTCTCGGAGCACCCCAAACCGGAGTCTGCCTACTGTATTGCTTTGTGCTCTCACCTCTGATTTCACTGGGGGCTGTCCCCCACCACCATCTCGCTCTCTCTGTCAAAGAGTTAACTTACAGCTCCAATTCATAAAGTTCCTTGTCATTCTTCCCTTTAACTTCCAGCTGAGTCTCCATCTGGAGCGCGGAACCCACCACGCTTACTAATTATGCCTGGGCTGCTAAGACCCACTCGAGAAGGTGTCTAGGGTGAGGCACCTTTCGCTATTCGAGAGGGCGCCTGCGGCCTACGTAAGTGGTGCAAACTTCTTGTCTTGAAGTTTGATTGGTCTTCCGCGTAAACCAAGCTACTCAGTCTCTTTTCTCCACCGAATTTTCCTACTGAGCTCTCCTCATACTATTATTCTTGACATCTCTGATTAGCATATAAATAGTCGCCTAGGCCATCTCTCCTTCGAATACCCTGGATCAGTTGGGGCTGGTCCCCGGCAGGTGGCGACCGAACAGGGACCTCAGGAGGCACATACTCAAAGAGCTGAGCAGACACGAACCACGCAATCAGCAGGCAATAAGCATGGAGCTCAGCAGTGACGAATCATGCTGCTCAACTGGCAATAATCAAGCACGTGACCAGGCAGGAATCACGCAGCTCAGCTGGCAATTGTCAAGCAGATGAGCCGACAGGAATCACGCAGCTCAGATGGCAATTGTCATGCAGATGAGCCGGCAGGAATCACGCAGCTCAGCAGGCCCTGATCACGTGACTCTGCAGGCACTGATCACGTGGCTGATCAAGTCCAGATCACGTGACTGAGCATGCACTGATCACGTGGCTATCATGCACTGATGACGTGACTGCGCATGCACTGATGACGGGCTGATCGGGCACTGATCACATGGCTCATCATGCACTGATCACGTGTTTATCAGGCAATGATCAGTGACTGACAGGCGCTGATCATGGGACTGTGCACGCACTGATCACGTGGCTATCATGCACTGATCACGTGACTGCGCATGCACTGATGACGTGGCTGTTCGGGCACTGATCACGTGTTTATCAGGCAGTGATCAGTGACTGACAGGCGCTGATCAGGGGACTGTGCACGCACTGATCAGGTGGCTGATCAGGAACTGACCACCTGGACCGCGCATGCAGTGATCACGCGGCTGGTCGTTCACTGATCACGTGTTTATCATACGGTGATCACGTGACTGAGAGGCGCTGATCACGTGACTGTGCCGTCAGTGATCACGTGGCTGAGCAGGCACTGATATCGTGACTGAGCATGCACTGATCATGTGCCGGGAGCCGGGGAGGCATTCCACTCTGGACAAAGGTCATGAGGAAGGAGGCTCGGCATACGCAAATGCGGGATCGAGCCTCAGGAGTCCACCCGGATATTCTCGAGCATCTCCCCCAAAAACCGGAGTCTGCCTACTGTATTGCTTTGTGCTCTCACCTCTGATTTCACTGGGGGCTGTCCCCACCACCATCTCGCTCTCTCTGTCAAAGAGGTAACTTACAGCTCCAATTCATAAAGTTCCTTGTCATTCTTCCCTTTAACTTCCAGCTGAGTCTCCATCTGGAGCGCGGAACCCACCACGCTTACTAATTATGCCTGGGCTGCTAAGACCCACTCGAGAAGGTGTCTAGGGTGAGGCACCTTTCGCTATTCGAGAGGGCGCCTGCGGCCTACGTAAGTGGTGCAAACTTCTTGTCTTGAAGTTTGATTGGTCTTCCGCGTAAACCAAGCTACTCAGTCTCTTTTCTCCACCGAATTTTCCTACTGAGCTCTCCTCATACTATTATTCTTGACATCTCTGATTAGCATATAAATAGTCGCCTAGGCCATCTCTCCTTCGAATACCCTGGATCAGTTGGGGCTGGTCCCCGGCAGGTGGCGACCGAACAGGGACCTCAGGAGGCAATACTCAAAGAGCTGAGCAGACACGAACCACGCAATCAGCAGGCAATAAGCATGGAGCTCAGCAGTGACGAATCATGCTGCTCAACTGGCACACAGCACGTGACCAGGCAGGAATCACGCAGCTCAGCTGGCAATTGTCAAGCAGATGAGCCGACAGGAATCACGCAGCTCAGATGGCAATTGTCATGCAGATGAGCCGGCAGGAATCACGCAGCTCAGCAGGCCCTGATCACGTGACTCTGCAGGCACTGATCACGTGGCTGATCAAGTCCAGATCACGTGACTGAGCATGCACTGATCACGTGGCTATCATGCACTGATGACGTGACTGCGCATGCACTGATGACGTGGCTGATCGGGCACTGATCACATGGCTCATCATGCACTGATCACGTGTTTATCAGGCAATGATCAGTGACTGACAGGCGCTGATCATGGGACTGTGCACGCACTGATCACGTGGCTATCATGCACTGATCACGTGACCGCGCATGCACTGATGACGTGGCTGTTCGGGCACTGATCACGTGTTTATCAGGCAGTGATCAGTGACTGACAGGCGCTGATCAGGGGACTGTGCACGCACTGATCAGGTGGCTGATCAGGAACTGACCACCTGACCGCGCATGCAGTGATCACGTGGCTGGTCGTTCACTGATCACGTGTTTATCATACGGTGATCACGTGACTGAGAGGCGCTGATCACGTGACTGTGCCGTCAGTGATCACGTGGCTGAGCAGGCACTGATATCGTGACTGAGCATGCACTGATCATGTGCCGGGAGCCGGGGAGGCATTCCACTCTGGACAAAGGTCATGAGGAAGGAGGCTCGGCATACGCAAATGCGGGATCGAGCCTCAGGAGTCCACCCGGATATTCTCGAGCATCTCCCCAAACCGGAGTCTGCCTACTGTATTGCTTTGTGCTCTCACCTCTGATTTCACTGGGGGCTGTCCCCCACCACCATCTCCCTCTCTGTCAAAGAGGTAACTTACAGCTCCAATTCATAAAGTTCCTTGTCATTCTTCCCTTTAACTTCCAGCTGAGTCTCCATCTGGAGCGCGGAACCCACCACGCTTACTAATTATGCCTGGGCTGCTAAGACCCACTCGAGAAGGTGTCTAGGGTGAGGCACCTTCGCTATTCGAGAGGGCGCCTGCGGCCTACGTAAGTGGTGCAAACTTCTTGTCTTGAAGTTTGATTGGTCTTCCCGCGTAAACCAAGCTACTCAGTCTCTTTTCTCCACCGAATTTTCCTACTGAGCTCTCCTCATACTATTATTCTTGACATCTCTGATTAGCATATAAATAGTCGCCTAGGCCATCTCTCCTTCGAATACCCTGGATCAGTTGGGGCTGGTCCCCGGCAGGTGGCGACCGAACAGGGACCTCAGGAGGCAATACTCAAAGAGCTGAGCAGACACGAACCACGCAATCAGCAGGCAATAAGCATGGAGCTCAGCAGTGACGAATCATGCTGCTCAACTGGCAATAATCAAGCACGTGACCAGGCAGGAATCACGCAGCTCAGCTGGCAATTGTCAAGCAGATGAGCCGACAGGAATCACGCAGCTCAGATGGCAATTGTCATGCAGATGAGCCGGCAGGAATCACGCAGCTCAGCAGGCCCTGATCACGTGACTCTGCAGGCACTGATCACGTGGCTGATCAAGTCCAGATCACGTGACTGAGCATGCACTGATCACGTGGCTATCATGCACTGATGACGTGATGCGCATGCACTGATGACGTGGCTGATCGGGCACTGATCACATGGCTCATCATGCACTGATCACCTGTTTATCAGGCAATGATCAGTGACTGACAGGCGCTGATCATGGGACTGTGCACGCACTGATCACGCGGCTATCATGCACTGATCACGTGACTGCGCATGCACTGATGACGCGGGCTGTTCGGGCACTGATCACGTGTTTATCAGGCAGTGATCAGTGACTGACAGGCGCTGATCAGGGGACTGTGCACGCACTGATCAGGTGGCTGATCAGGAACTGACCACCTGACCGCGCATGCAGTGATCACGTGGCTGGTCGTTCACTGATCACGTGTTTATCATACGGTGATCACGTGACTGAGAGGCGCTGATCACGTGACTGTGCCGTCAGTGATCACGTGGCTGAGCAGGCACTGATATCGTGACTGAGCATGCACTGATCATGTGCCGGGAGCCGGGGAGGCATTCCACTCTGGACAAAGGTCATGAGGAAGGAGGCTCGGCATACGCAAATGCGGGATCGAGCCTCAGGAGTCCACCCGGATATTCTCGAGCATCTCCCCCAAAAACCGGAGTCTGCCTACTGTATTGCTTTGTGCTCTCACCTCTGATTTCACTGGGGGCTGTCCTCCACCACCATCTCGCTCTCTCTGTCAAAGAGGTAACTTACAGCTCCAATTCATAAAGTTCCTTGTCATTCTTCCCTTTAACTTCCAGCTGAATCTCCATCTGGAGCGCGGAACCCACCACGCTTCCTAATTATGCCTGGGCTGCTAAGACCCACTCGAGAAGGTGTCTAGGGTGAGGCACCTTTCGCCATTCGAGAGGGCGCCTGCGGCCTACGTAAGTGGTGCAAACTTCTTGTCTTGAAGTTTGATTGGTCTTCCGCGTAAACCAAGCTACTCAGTCTCTTTCTCCACCGAATTTTCCTACTGAGCTCTCCTCATACTATTATTCTAGACATCTCTGATTAGCATATAAATAGTCGCCTAGGCCATCTCTCCTTCGAATACCCTGGATCAGTTGGGGCTGGTCCCCGGCAGGTGGCGAACGAACAGGACCTCAGGAGGCAATACTCAAAGAGCTGAGCAGACACGAACCACGCAATCAGCAGGCAATAAGCATGGAGCTCAGCAGTGACGAATCATGCTGCTCAACTGGCAATAATCAAGCACGTGACCAGGCAGGAATCACGCGGCTCAGCTGGCAATTGTCATGCAGATGAGCCGGCAGGAATCACGCAGCTCAGCAGGCCCTGATCACGTGACTCTGCAGGCACTGATCACGTGGCTGATCAAGTCCAGATCACGTGACTGAGCAGGCACTGATCACGTGGCTATCATGCACTGATGACGTGACTGCGCATGCACTGATGACGTGGCTGATCGGGCACTGATCACATGGCTCATCATGCACTGATCACGTGTTTCTCAGGCAATGATCAGTGACTGACAGGCGCTGATCATGGGACTGTGCACGCACTGATCACGTGGCTATCATGCACTGATCACGTGATCGCATGCACTGATGACGTGGCTGTTCGGGCACTGATCACGTGTTTATCAGGCAGTGATCAGTGACTGACAGGCGCTGATCAGGGGACTGTGCACGCACTGATCAGGTGGCTGATCAGGAACTGACCACCTGACCGCGCATGCAGTGATCACGTGGCTGGTCGCTCACTGATCACGTGTTTATCATACGGTGATCACGTGACTGAGAGGCGCTGATCACGTGACTGTGCCGTCAGTGATCACGTGGCTGAGCAGGCACTGATATCGTGACTGAGCATGCACTGATCATGTGGCGGGAGCCGGGGAGGCATTCCACTCTGGACAAAGGTCATGAGGAAGGAGGCTCGGCATACGCAATGCGGGATCGAGCCTCAGGAGTCCACCCGGATATTCTCGAGCATCTCCCAAAACCGGAGTCTGCCTACTGTATTGCTTTGTGCTCTCACCTCTGATTTCACTGGGGGCTGTCCCCCACCACCATCTCGCTCTCTCTGTCAAAGAGTTAACTTACAGCTCCAATTCATAAAGTTCCTTGTCATTCTTCCTTTAACTTCCAGCTGAGTCTCCATCTGGAGCGCGGAACCCACCACGCTTACTAATTATGCCTGGGCTGCTAAGACCCACTCGAGAAGGTGTCTAGGGTGAGGCACCTTCGCTATTCGAGAGGGCGCCTGCGGCCTACGTAAGTGGTGCAAACTTCTTGTCTTGAAGTTTGATTGGTCTTCCGCGTAAACCAAGCTACTCAGTCTCTTTCTCCACCGAATTTTCCTACTGAGCTCTCCTCATACTATTATTCTTGACATCTCTGATTAGCATATAAATAGTCGCCTAGGCCATCTCTCCTTCGAATACCCTGGATCAGTTGGGGCTGGTCCCCGGCAGGTGGCGACCGAACAGGGACCTCAGGAGGCAATACTCAAAGAGCTGAGCAGACACGAACCACGCAATCAGCAGGCAATAAGCATGGAGCTCAGCAGTGACGAATCATGCTTCTCAACTGGCAATAATCAAGAACGTGACCAGGCAGGAATCACGCAGCTCATCTGGCAATTGTCAAGCAGATGAGCCGACAGGAATCACGCAGCTCAGATTGCAATTGTCATGCAGATGAGCCGGCAGGAATCACGCAGCTCAGCAGGCCCTGATCACGTGACTCTGCAGGCACTGATCACGTGGCTGATCAAGTCCAGATCACGTGACTGAGCATGCACTGATCACGTGGCTATCATGCACTGATGACGTGTCTGCGCATGCACTGATGACGTGGCTGATCGGCACTGATCACATGGCTCATCATGCACTGATCACGTGTTTATCAGGCAATGATCAGTGACTGACAGGCGCTGATCATGGGACTGTGCACGCACTGATCACGGGGCTATCATGCACTGATCACGTGGCTGTTCGGGCACTGATCACGGGTTTATCAGGCAGTGATCAGTGACTGACAGGCGCTGATCAGGGGACTGTGCACGCACTGATCAGGTGGCTGATCAGGAACTGACCACCTGACCGCGCATGCAGTGATCACGTGGCTGGTCGTTCACTGATCACGCGTTTATCATACGGTGATCACGTGACTGAGAGGCGCTGATCACGTGACTGTGCCGTCCAGTGATCACGTGGCTGAGCAGGCACTGATATCGTGACTGAGCATGCACTGATCATGTGTCGGGAGCCGGGGAGGCATTCCACTCTGGACAAAGGTCATGAGGAAGGAGGCTCGGCATACGCAAATGCGGGATCGAGCCTCAGGAGTCCACCCGGATATTCTCGAGCATCTCCCCCCAAAAACCGGAGTCTGCCTACTGTATTGCTTTGTGCTCTCACCTCTGATTTCACTGGGGGCTGTCCCCCACCACCATCTCGCTCTCTCTGTCAAAGAGTTAACTTACAGCTCCAATTCATAAAGTTCCTTGTCATTCTTCCCTTTAACTTCCAGCTGAGTCTCCATCTGGAGCGCGGAACCCACCACGCTTACTAATTATGCCTGGGCTGCTAAGACCCACTCGAGAAGGTGTCTAGGGTGAGGCACCTTTCGCTATTCGAGAGGGCGCCTGCGTGCCTACGTAAGTGGTGCAAACTTCTTGTCTTGAAGTTTGATTGGTCTTCCGCGTAAACCAAGCTACTCAGTCTCTTTTCTCCACCGAATTTTCCTACTGAGCTCTCCTCATACTATTATTCTTGACATCTCTGATTAGCATATAAATAGTCGCCTAGGCCATCTCTCCTTCGAATACCCTGGATCAGTTGGGGCTGGTCCCGGCAGGTGGCGACCGAACAGGGACCTCAGGAGGCAATACTCAAAGAGCTGAGCAGACACGAACCACGCAATCAGCAGGCAATAAGCATGGAGCTCAGCAGTGACGAATCATGCTGCTCAACTGGCAATAATCAAGCACGTGACCAGGCAGGAATCACGCAGCTCAGCTGGCAATTGTCAAGCAGATGAGCCGACAGGAATCACGCAGCTCAGATGGCAATTGTCATGCAGATGAGCCGGCAGGAATCACGCAGCTCAGCAGGCCCTGATCACGTGACTCTGCAGGCACTGATCACGTGGCTGATCAAGTCCAGATCACGTGACTGAGCATGCACTGATCACGTGGCTATCATGCACTGATGACGTGACTGCGCATGCACTGATGACGTGGCTGATCGGGCACTGATCACATGGCTCATCATGCACTGATCACGTGTTTATCAGGCAATGATCAGTGACTGACAGGCGCTGATCATGGGACTGTGCACGCACTGATCACGTGGCTATCATGCACTGATCACGTGACTGCGCATGCACTGATGACGTGGCTGTTCGGGCACTGATCACGTGTTTATCAGGCAGTGATCAGTGACTGACAGGCGCTGATCAGGGGACTGTGCACGCACTGATCAGGTGGCTGATCAGGAACTGACCACCTGACCGCGCATGCAGTGATCACGTGGCTGGTCGCTCACTGATCACGTGTTTATCATACGGTGATCACGTGACTGAGAGGCGCTGATCACGTGACTGTGCCGTCAGTGATCACGTGGCTGAGCAGGCACTGATATCGTGACTGAGCATGCACTGATCATGTGCCGGGAGCCGGGGAGGCATTCCACTCTGGACAAAGGTCATGAGGAAGGAGGCTCGGCATACGCAAATGCGGGATCGAGCCTCAGGAGTCCACCCGGATATTCTCGAGCATCTCCCCCCAAAAAAACCGGAGTCTGCCTACTGTATTGCTTTGTGCTCTCACCTCTGATTTCACTGGGGGCTGTCCCCCACCACCATCTCGCTCTCTCTGTCAAAGAGTTAACTTACAGCTCCAATTCATAAAGTTCCTTGTCATTCTTCCCTTTAACTTCCAGCTGAGTCTCCATCTGGAGCGCGGAACCCACCACGCTTACTAATTATGCCTGGGCTGCTAAGACCCACTCGAGAAGGTGTCTAGGGTGAGGCACCTTTCGCTATTCGAGAGGGCGCCTGCGGCCTACGTAAGTGGTGCAAACTTCTTGTCTTGAAGTTTGATTGGTCTTCCGCGTAAACCAAGCTACTCAGTCTCTTTTCTCCACCGAATTTTCCTACTGAGCTCTCCTCATACTATTATTCTTGACATCTCTGATTAGCATATAAATAGTCGCCTAGGCCATCTCTCCTTCGAATACCCTGGATCAGTTGGGGCTGGTCCCCGGCAGGTGGCGACCGAACAGGGACCTCAGGAGGCAATACTCAAAGAGCTGAGCAGACACGAACCACGCAATCAGCAGGCAATAAGCATGGAGCTCAGCAGTGACGAATCATGCTGCTCAACTGGCAATAATCAAGCACGTGACCAGGCAGGAATCACGCAGCTCAGCTGGCAATTGTCAAGCAGATGAGCCGGCAGGAATCACGCAGCTCAGCAGGCCCTGATCACGTGACTCTGCAGGCACTGATCACGTGGCTGATCAAGTCCAGATCACGTGACTGAGCATGCACTGATCACGTGGCTATCATGCACTGATGACGTGACTGCGCATGCACTGATGACGTGGCTGATCGGGCACTGATCACATGGCTCATCATGCACTGATCACGTGTTTATCAGGCAATGATCAGTGACTGACAGGCGCTGATCATGGGACTGTGCACGCACTGATCACGTGGCTATCATGCACTGATCACGTGACTGCGCATGCACTGATGACGTGGCTGTTCGGGCACTGATCACGTGTTTATCAGGCAGTGATCAGTGACTGACAGGCGCTGATCAGGGGACTGTGCACGCACTGATCAGGTGGCTGATCAGGAACTGACCACCTGACCGCGCATGCAGTGATCACGTGGCTGGTCGTTCACTGATCACGTGTTTATCATACGGTGATCACGTGACTGAGAGGCGCTGATCACGTGACTGTGCCGTCAGTGATCACGTGGCTGAGCAGGCACTGATATCGTGACTGAGCATGCACTGATCATGTGCCGGGAGCCGGGAGGCATTCCACTCTGGACAAAGGTCATGAGGAAGGAGGCTCGGCATACGCAAATGCGGGATCGAGCCTCAGGAGTCCACCCGGATATTCTCGAGCATCTCTGCCTACTGTATTGCTTTGTGCTCTCACCTCTGATTTCACTGGGGGCTGTCCCCCACCACCATCTCGCTCTCTCTGTCAAAGAGTTAACTTACAGCTCCAATTCATAAAGTTCCTTGTCATTCTTCCCTTTAACTTCCAGCTGAGTCTCCATCTGGAGCGCGGAACCCACCACGCTTACTAATTATGCCTGGGCTGCTAAGACCCACTCGAGAAGGTGTCTAGGGTGAGGCACCTTTCGCTATTCGAGAGGGCGCCTGCGGCCTACGTAAGTGGTGCAAACTTCTTGTCTTGAAGTTTGATTGGTCTTCCGCGTAAACCAAGCTACTCAGTCTCTTTTCTCCACCGAATTTTCCTACTGAGCTCTCCTCATACTATTATTCTTGACATCTCTGATTAGCATATAAATAGTCGCCTAGGCCATCTCTCCTTCGAATACCCTGGATCAGTTGGGGCTGGTCCCCGGCAGGTGGCGACCGAACAGGGACCTCAGGAGGCAATACTCAAAGAGCTGAGCAGACACGAACCACGCAATCAGCAGGCAATAAGCATGGAGCTCAGCAGTGACGAATCATGCTGCTCAACTGGCAATAATCAAGCACGTGACCAGGCAGGAATCACGCAGCTCAGCTGGCAATTGTCAAGCAGATGAGCCGACAGGAATCACGCAGCTCAGATGGCAATTGTCATGCAGATGAGCCGGCAGGAATCACGCAGCTCAGCAGGCCCTGATCACGTGACTCTGCAGGCACTGATCACGTGGCTGATCAAGTCCAGATCACGTGACTGAGCATGCACTGATCACGTGGCTATCATGCACTGATGACGTGACTGCGCATGCACTGATGACGTGGCTGATCGGGCACTGATCACATGGCTCATCATGCACTGATCACGTGTTTATCAGGCAATGATCAGTGACTGACAGGCGCTGATCATGGGACTGTGCACGCACTGATCACGCGGCTATCATGCACTGATCACGTGACCGCGCATGCACTGATGACGTGGCTGGTCGGGCACTGATCACGTGTTTATCAGGCAGTGATCAGTGACTGACAGGCGCTGATCAGGGGACTGTGCACGCACTGATCAGGTGGCCGATCAGGAACTGACCACCTGACCGCGCATGCAGTGATCACGTGGCTGGTCGCTCACTGATCACGTGTTTATCATACGGTGATCACGTGACCGAGAGGCGCTGATCACGTGACTGTGCCATCAGTGATCACGTGGCTGAGCAGGCACTGATATCGTGACTGAGCATGCACTGATCATGTGCCGGGAGCCGGGAGGCATTCCACTCTGGACAAAGGTCATGAGGAAGGAGGCTCGGCATACGCAAATGCGGGATCGAGCCTCAGGAGTCCACCCGGATATTCTCGAGCATCTCCCCCAAAAACCAGAGTCTGCCTACTGTATTGCTTTGTGCTCTCACCTCTGATTTCACTGGGGGCTGTCCCCCACCACCATCTCGCTTCTCTGTCAAAGAGTTAACTTACAGCTCCAATTCATAAAGTTCCTTGTCATTCTTCCCTTTAACTTCCAGCTGAGTCTCCATCTGGAGCGCGGAACCCACCACGCTTGCTAATTATGCCTGGGCTGCTAAGACCCACTCGAGAAGGTGTCTAGGGTGAGGCACCTTTCGCTATTCGAGAGGGCGCCTGCGGCCTACGTAAGTGGTGCAAACTTCTTGTCTTGAAGATTGATTGGTCTCCCGCGTAAACCAAGCTACTCAGTCTCTTTTCTCCACCGAATTTTCCTACTGAGCTCTCCTCATACTATTATTCTTGACATCTCTGATTAGCATATAAATAGTCGCCTAGGCCATCTCTCCTTCGAATACCCTGGATCAGCTGGGGCTGGTCCCCCGGCAGGTGGCGACCGAACAGGGACCTCAGGAGGCAATACTCAAAGAGCTGAGCAGACACGAACCACGCAATCAGCAGGCAATAAGCATGGAGCTTAGCAGTGACGAATCATGCTTCTCAACTGGCAATAATCAAGCACGTGACCAGGCAGGTATCACGCAGCTCAGCTGGCAATGGTCAAGTAGATGAGCCGACAGGAATCACGCAGCTTAGCTGGCAATTGTCATGCAGATGAGCCGGCAGGAATCACGCAGCTCAGCAGGCCCTGATCACGAGACTCTGCAGGCACTGATCACGTGGCTGATCAAGTCCAGATCACGTGACTGAGCATGCACTGATCACGTGGCTATCATGCACTGACGACGTGACTGCGCATGCACTGATGACGTGGCTGATCGGGCACTGATCACATGGCTCATCATGCACTGATCACGTGTTTACAGGCAATGATCAGTGACTGACAGGCGCTGATCATGGGACTGTGCACGCACTTATCACGTGGCTATCATGCACTGATCACGTGACTGCGCATGCACTGATGACGTGGCTGTTCGGGCACTGATCACGGGTTTATCAGGCAGTGACCAGTGACTGACAGGCGCTGATCAGGGGACTGTGCACGCACTGATCAGGTGGCTGATCAGGAACTGACCACCTGACCGCGCATGCAGTGATCACGCGGCTGGTCGCTCACCGATCACGTGTTTATCATACGGTGATCACGTGACTGAGAGGCGCTGATCACGTGACTGTGCCGTCAGTGATCACGTGGCTGAGCAGGCACTGATATCGTGACTGAGCATGCACTGATCATGTGCCGGGAGCCGGGAGGCATTCCACTCTGGACAAAGGTCATGAGGAAGGAGGCTCGGCATACGCAAATGCGGGATCGAGCCTCAGGAGTCCACCCGGATATTCTCGAGCATCTCCCCCCAAAAAACCGGAGTCTGCCTACTGTATTGCTTTGTGCTCTCACCTCTGATTTCACTGGGGGCTGTCCCCCACCACCATCTCGCTCTCTCTGTCAAAGAGTTAACTTACAGCTCCAATTCATAAAGTTCCTTGTCATTCTTCCCTTTAACTTCCAGCTGAGTCTCCATCTGGAGCGCGGAACCCACCACGCTTACTAATTATGCCTGGGCTGCTAAGACCCACTCGAGAAGGTGTCTAGGGTGAGGCACCTTTCGCTATTCGAGAGGCGCCTGCGGCCTACGTAAGTGGTGCAAACTTCTTGTCTTGAAGTTTGATTGGTCTTCCGCGTAAACCAAGCTACTCAGTCTCTTTTCTCCACCGAATTTTCCTACTGAGCTCTCCTCATACTATTATTCTTGACATCTCTGATTAGCATATAAATAGTCGCCTAGGCCATCTCTCCTTCGAATACCCTGGATCAGTTGGGGCTGGTCCCCGGCAGGTGGCGACCGAACAGGGACCTCAGGAGGCAATACTCAAAGAGCTGAGCAGACACGAACCACGCAATCAGCAGGCAATAAGCATGGAGCTCAGCAGTGACGAATCATGCTGCTCAACTGGCAATAATCAAGCACGTGACCAGGCAGGAATCACGCAGCTCAGCTGGCAATTGTCAAGCAGATGAGCCGACAGGAATCACGCAGCTCAGCTGGCAATTGTCATGCAGATGAGCCGGCAGGAATCACGCAGCTCAGCAGGCCCTGATCACGTGACTCTGCAGGCACTGATCACGTGGCTGATCAAGTCCAGATCACGTGACTGAGCATGCACTGATCACGTGGCTATCATGCACTGATGACGTGACTGCGCATGCACTGATGACGTGGCTGATCGGGCACTGATCACATGGCTCATCATGCACTGATCACGTGTTTATCAGGCAATGATCAGTGACTGACAGGCGCTGATCATGGGACTGTGCACGCACTGATCACGTGGCTATCATGCACTGATCACGGATGCGCATGCACTGATGACGTGGCTGTTCGGGCACTGATCACGTGTTTATCAGGCAGTGATCAGTGACTGACAGGCGCTGATCAGGGGACTGTGCACGCACTGATCAGGTGGCTGATCAGGAACTGACCACCTGACCGCGCATGCAGTGATCACGTGGCTGGTCGTTCACTGATCACGTGTTTATCATACGGTGATCACGTGACTGAGAGGCGCTGATCACGTGACTGTGCCGTCAGTGATCACGTGGCTGAGCAGGCACTGATATCGTGACTGAGCATGCACTGATCATGTGCCGGGAGCCGGGAGGCATTCCACTCTGGACAAAGGTCATGAGGAAGGAGGCTCGGCATACGCAAATGCGGGATCGAGCCTCAGGAGTCCACCCGGATATTCTCGAGCATCTCCCCCCAAAAAAACCGGAGTCTGCCTACTGTATTGCTTTGTGCTCTCACCTCTGATTTCACTGGGGGCTGTCCCCACCACCATCTCGCTCTCTCTGTCAAAGAGTTAACTTACAGCTCCAATTCATAAAGTTCCTTGTCATTCTTCCCTTTAACTTCCAGCTGAGTCTCCATCTGGAGCGCGGAACCCACCACGCTTACTAATTATGCCTGGGCTGCTAAGACCCACTCGAGAAGGTGTCTAGGGTGAGGCACCTTTCGCTATTCGAGAGGCGCCTGCGGCCTACGTAAGTGGTGCAAACTTCTTGTCTTGAAGTTTGATTGGTCTTCCGCGTAAACCAAGCTACTCAGTCTCTTTTCTCCACCGAATTTTCCTACTGAGCTCTCCTCATACTATTATTCTTGACATCTCTGATTAGCATATAAATAGTCGCCTAGGCCATCTCTCCTTCGAATACCCTGGATCAGTTGGGGCTGGTCCCCGGCAGGTGGCGACCGAACAGGGACCTCAGGAGGCAATACTCAAAGAGCTGAGCAGACACGAACCACGCAATCAGCAGGCAATAAGCATGGAGCTCAGCAGTGACGAATCATGCTGCTCAACTGGCAATAATCAAGCACGTGACCAGGCAGGAATCACGCAGCTCAGCTGGCAATTGTCAAGCAGATGAGCCGACAGGAATCACGCAGCTCAGCTGGCAATTGTCATGCAGATGAGCCGGCAGGAATCACGCAGCTCAGCAGGCCCTGATCACGTGACTCTGCAGGCACTGATCACGTGGCTGATCAAGTCCAGATCACGTGACTGAGCATGCACTGATCACGTGGCTATCATGCACTGATGACGTGACTGCGCATGCACTGATGACGTGGCTGATCGGGCACTGATCACATGGCTCATCATGCACTGATCACGTGTTTATCAGGCAATGATCAGTGACTGACAGGCGCTGATCATGGGACTGTGCACGCACTGATCACGTGGCTATCATGCACTGATCACGTGACTGCGCATGCACTGATGACGTGGCTGTTCGGGCACTGATCACGTGTTTATCAGGCAGTGATCAGTGACTGACAGGCGCTGATCAGGGGACTGTGCACGCACTGATCAGGTGGCTGATCAGGAACTGACCACCTGACCGCGCATGCAGTGATCACGTGGCTGGTCGTTCACTGATCACGTGTTTATCATAGGTGATCACGTGACTGAGAGGCGCTGATCACGTGACTGTGCCGTCAGTGATCACGTGGCTGAGCAGGCACTGATATCGTGACTGAGCATGCACTGATCATGTGCCGGGAGCCGGGGAGGCATTCCACTCTGGACAAAGGTCATGAGGAAGGAGGCTCGGCATACGCAAATGCGGGATCGAGCCTCAGGAGTCCACCCGGATATTCTCGAGCATCTCCCCCCAAAAAAACCGGAGTCTGCCTACTGTATTGCTTTGTGCTCTCACCTCTGATTTCACTGGGGGCTGTCCCCCACCACCATCTCGCTCTCTCTGTCAAAGAGTTAACTTACAGCTCCAATTCATAAAGTTCCTTGTCATTCTTCCCTTTAACTTCCAGCTGAGTCTCCATCTGGAGCGCGGAACCCACCACGCTTACTAATTATGCCTGGGCTGCTAAGACCCACTCGAGAAGGTGTCTAGGGTGAGGCACCTTTCGCTATTCGAGAGGGCGCCTGCGGCCTACGTAAGTGGTGCAAACTTCTTGTCTTGAAGTTTGATTGGTCTTCCGCGTAAACCAAGCTACTCAGTCTCTTTCTCCACCGAATTTTCCTACTGAGCTCTCCTCATACTATTATTCTTGACATCTCTGATTAGCATATAAATAGTCGCCTAGGCCATCTCTCCTTCGAATACCCTGGATCAGTTGGGGCTGGTCCCCGGCAGGTGGCGACCGAACAGGGACCTCAGGAGGCAATACTCAAAGAGCTGAGCAGACACGAACCACGCAATCAGCAGGCAATAAGCATGGAGCTCAGCAGTGACGAATCATGCTGCTCAACTGGCAATAATCAAGCACGTGACCAGGCAGGAATCACGCAGCTCAGCTGGCAATTGTCAAGCAGATGAGCCGACAGGAATCACGCAGCTCAGCTGGCAATTGTCATGCAGATGAGCCGGCAGGAATCACGCAGCTCAGCAGGCCCTGATCACGTGACTCTGCAGGCACTGATCACGTGGCTGATCAAGTCCAGATCACGTGACTGAGCATGCACTGATCACGTGGCTATCATGCACTGATGACGTGACTGCGCATGCACTGATGACGTGGCTGATCGGGCACTGATCACATGGCTCATCATGCACTGATCAGTGACTGTCAGGCGCTGATCATGGGACTGTGCACGCACTGATCACGTGGCTATCATGCACTGATCACGTGACTGCGCATGCACTGATGACGTGGCTGTTCGGGCACTGATCACGTGTTTATCAGGCAGTGATCAGTGACTGACAGGCGCTGATCAGAGGACTGTGCACGCACTGATCAGGTGGCTGATCAGGAACTGACCACCTGACCGCGCATGCAGTGATCACGTGGCTGGTCGTTCACTGATCACGTGTTTATCATACGGTGATCACGTGACTGAGAGGCGCTGATCACGTGACTGTGCCATCAGTGATCACGTGGCTGAGCAGGCACTGATATCGTGACTGAGCATGCACTGATCATGTGCCCGGAGCCGGGGAGGCATTCCACTCTGGACAAAGGTCATGAGGAAGGAGGCTCGGCATACGCAAATGCGGGATCGAGCCTCAGGAGTCCACCCGGATATTCTCGAGCATCTCCCCCAAAAAAACCGGAGTCTGCCTACTGTATTGCTTTGTGCTCTCACCTCTGATTTCACTGGGGGCTGTCCCCCACCACCATCTCGCTCTCTCTGTCAAAGAGTTAACTTACAGCTCCAATTCATAAAGTTCCTTGTCATTCTTCCCTTTAACTTCCAGCTGAGTCTCCATCTGGAGCGCGGAACCCACCACGCTTACTAATTATGCCTGGGCTGCTAAGACCCACTCGAGAAGGTGTCTAGGGTGAGGCACCTTTCGCTATTCGAGAGGGCGCCTGCGGCCTACGTAAGTGGTGCAAACTTCTTGTCTTGAAGTTTGATTGGTCTTCCGCGTAAACCAAGCTACTCAGTCTCTTTTCTCCACCGAATTTTCCTACTGAGCTCTCCTCATACTATTATTCTTGACATCTCTGATTAGCATATAAATAGTCGCCTAGGCCATCTCTCCTTCGAATACCCTGGATCAGTTGGGGCTGGTCCCCGGCAGGTGGCGACCGAACAGGGACCTCAGGAGGCAATACTCAAAGAGCTGAGCAGACACGAACCACGCAATCAGCAGGCAATAAGCATGGAGCTCAGCAGTGACGAATCATGCTGCTCAACTGGCAATAATCAAGCACGTGACCAGGCAGGAATCACGCAGCTCAGCTGGCAATTGTCAAGCAGATGAGCCGACAGGAATCACGCAGCTCAGCTGGCAATTGTCATGCAGATGAGCCGGCAGGAATCACGCAGCTCAGCAGGCCCTGATCACGTGACTCTGCAGGCACTGATCACGTGGCTGATCAAGTCCAGATCACGTGACTGAGCATGCACTGATCACGTGGCTATCATGCACTGATGACGTGACTGCGCATGCACTGATGACGTGGCTGATCGGGCACTGATCACATGGCTCATCATGCACTGATCACGTGTTTATCAGGCAATGATCAGTGACTGACAGGCGCTGATCATGGGACTGTGCACGCACTGATCACGTGGCTATCATGCACTGATCACGTGACTGCGCATGCACTGATGACGTGGCTGTTCGGGCACTGATCACGTGTTTATCAGGCAGTGATCAGTGACTGACAGGCGCTGATCAGGGGACTGTGCACGCACTGATCAGGTGGCTGATCAGGAACTGACCACCTGACCGCATGCAGTGATCACGTGGCTGGTCGTTCACTGATCACGTGTTTATCATACGGTGATCACGTGACTGAGAGGCGCTGATCACGTGACTGTGCCGTCAGTGATCACGTGGCTGAGCAGGCACTGATATCGTGACTGAGCATGCACTGATCATGTGCCGGGAGCCGGGGAGGCATTCCACTCTGGACAAAGGTCATGAGGAAGGAGGCTCGGCATACGCAAATGCGGGATCGAGCCTCAGGAGTCCACCCGGATATTCTCGAGCATCTCCCCCAAAAAACCGGAGTCTGCCTACTGTATTGCTTTGTGCTCTCACCTCTGATTTCACTGGGGGCTGTCCCCCACCACCATCTCGCTCTCTCTGTCAAAGAGTTAACTTACAGCTCCAATTCATAAAGTTCCTTGTCATTCTTCCCTTTAACTTCCAGCTGAGTCTCCATCTGGAGCGCGGAACCCACCACGCTTACTAATTATGCCTGGGCTGCTAAGACCCACTCGAGAAGGTGTCTAGGGTGAGGCACCTTTCGCTATTCGAGAGGGCGCCTGCGGCCTACGTAAGTGGTGCAAACTTCTTGTCTTGAAGTTTGATTGGTCTTCCGCGTAAACCAAGCTACTCAGTCTCTTTTCTCCACCGAATTTTCCTACTGAGCTCTCCTCATACTATTATTCTTGACATCTCTGATTAGCATATAAATAGTCGCCTAGGCCATCTCTCCTTCGAATACCCTGGATCAGTTGGGGCTGGTCCCGGCAGGTGGCGACCGAACAGGGACCTCAGGAGGCAATACTCAAAGAGCTGAGCAGACACGAACCACGCAATCAGCAGGCAATAAGCATGGAGCTCAGCAGTGACGAATCATGCTGCTCAACTGGCAATAATCAAGCACGTGACCAGGCAGGAATCACGCAGCTCAGCTGGCAATTGTCAAGCAGATGAGCCGACAGGAATCACGCAGCTCAGCTGGCAATTGTCATGCAGATGAGCCGGCAGGAATCACGCAGCTCAGCAGGCCCTGATCACGTGACTCTGCAGGCACTGATCACGTGGCTGATCAAGTCCAGATCACGTGACTGAGCATGCACTGATCACGTGGCTATCATGCACTGATGACGTGACTGCGCATGCACTGATGACGTGGCTGATCGGGCACTGATCACATGGCTCATCATGCACTGATCACGTGTTTATCAGGCAATGATCAGTGACTGACAGGCGCTGATCATGGGACTGTGCACGCACTGATCACGTGGCTATCATGCACTGATCACGTGACTGCGCATGCACTGATGACGTGGCTGTTCGGGCACTGATCACGTGTTTATCAGGCAGTGATCAGTGACTGACAGGCGCTGATCAGGGGACTGTGCACGCACTGATCAGGTGGCTGATCAGGAACTGACCACCTGACCGCGCATGCAGTGATCACGTGGCTGGTCGTTCACTGATCACGTGTTTATCATACGGTGATCACGTGACTGAGAGGCGCTGATCACGTGACTGTGCCGTCAGTGATCACGTGGCTGAGCAGGCACTGATATCGTGACTGAGCATGCACTGATCATGTGCCGGGAGCCGGGAGGCATTCCACTCTGGACAAAGGTCATGAGGAAGGAGGCTCGGCATACGCAAATGCGGGATCGAGCCTCAGGAGTCCACCCGGATGTTCTCGAGCATCTCCCCCCAAAAAACCGGAGTCTGCCTACTGTATTGCTTTGTGCTCTCACCTCTGATTTCACTGGGGGCTGTCCCCCACCACCATCTCGCTCTCTCTGTCAAAGAGTTAACTTACAGCTCCAATTCATAAAGTTCCTTGTCATTCTTCCCTTTAACTTCCAGCTGAGTCTCCATCTGGAGCGCGGAACCCACCACGCTTACTAATTATGCCTGGGCTGCTAAGACCCACTCGAGAAGGTGTCTAGGGTGAGGCACCTTTCGCTATTCGAGAGGGCGCCTGCGGCCTACGTAAGTGGTGCAAACTTCTTGTCTTGAAGTTTGATTGGTCTTCCGCGTAAACCAAGCTACTCAGTCTCTTTTCTCCACCGAATTTTCCTACTGAGCTCTCCTCATACTATTATTCTTGACATCTCTGATTAGCATATAAATAGTCGCCTAGGCCATCTCTCCTTCGAATACCCTGGATCAGTTGGGGCTGGTCCCCGGCAGGTGGCGACCGAACAGGGACCTCAGGAGGCAATACTCAAAGAGCTGAGCAGACACGAACCACGCAATCAGCAGGCAATAAGCATGGAGCTCAGCAGTGACGAATCATGCTGCTCAACTGGCAATAATCAAGCACGTGACCAGGCAGGAATCACGCAGCTCAGCTGGCAATTGTCATGATGAGCCGCAGGAATCACGCAGCTCAGCAGGCCCTGATCACGTGACTCTGCAGGCACTGATCACGTGGCTGATCAAGTCCAGATCACGTGACTGAGCATGCACTGATCACGTGGCTATCATGCACTGATGACGTGACTGCGCATGCACTGATGACGTGGCTGATCGGGCACTGATCACATGGCTCATCATGCACTGATCACGTGTTTATCAGGCAATGATCAGTGACTGACAGGCGCTGATCATGGGACTGTGCACGCACTGATCACGTGGCTATCATGCACTGATCACGTGACTGCGCATGCACTGATGACGTGGCTGTTCGGGCACTGATCACGTGTTTATCAGGCAGTGATCAGTGACTGACAGGCGCTGATCAGGGGACTGTGCACGCACTGATCAGGTGGCTGATCAGGAACTGACCACCTGACCGCGCATGCAGTGATCACGTGGCTGGTCGTTCACTGATCACGTGTTTATCATACGGTGATCACGTGACTGAGAGGCGCTGATCACGTGACTGTGCCGTCAGTGATCACGTGGCTGAGCAGGCACTGATATCGTGACTGAGCATGCACTGATCATGTGCCGGGAGCCGGGAGGCATTCCACTCTGGACAAAGGTCATGAGGAAGGAGGCTCGGCATACGCAAATGCGGGATCGAGCCTCAGGAGTCCACCCGGATATTCTCGAGCATCTCCCCCAAAACCGGAGTCTGCCTACTGTATTGCTTTGTGCTCTCACCTCTGATTTCACTGGGGCTGTCCCCCACCACCATCTCGCTCTCTCTGTCAAAGAGTTAACTTACAGCTCCAATTCATAAAGTTCCTTGTCATTCTTCCCTTTAACTTCCAGCTGAGTCTCCATCTGGAGCGCGGAACCCACCACGCTTACTAATTATGCCTGGGCTGCTAAGACCCACTCGAGAAGGTGTCTAGGGTGAGGCACCTTTCGCTATTCGAGAGGGCGCCTGCGGCCTACGTAAGTGGTGCAAACTTCTTGTCTTGAAGTTTGATTGGTCTTCCGCGTAAACCAAGCTACTCAGTCTCTTTTCTCCACCGAATTTTCCTACTGAGCTCTCCTCATACTATTATTCTTGACATCTCTGATTAGCATATAAATAGTCGCCTAGGCCATCTCTCCTTCGAATACCCTGGATCAGTTGGGGCTGGTCCCCGGCAGGTGGCGACCGAACAGGGACCTCAGGAGGCAATACTCAAAGAGCTGAGCAGACACGAACCACGCAATCAGCAGGCAATAAGCATGGAGCTCAGCAGTGACGAATCATGCTGCTCAACTGGCAATAATCAAGCACGTGACCAGGCAGGAATCACGCAGCTCAGCTGGCAATTGTCAAGCAGATGAGCCGACAGGAATCACGCAGCTCAGCTGGCAATTGTCATGCAGATGAGCCGGCAGGAATCACGCAGCTCAGCAGGCCCTGATCACGTGACTCTGCAGGCACTGATCACGTGGCTGATCAAGTCCAGATCACGTGACTGAGCATGCACTGATCACGTGGCTATCATGCACTGATGACGTGACTGCGCATGCACTGATGACGTGGCTGATCGGGCACTGATCACATGGCTCATCATGCACTGATCACGTGTTTATCAGGCAATGATCAGTGACTGACAGGCGCTGATCATGGGACTGTGCACGCACTGATCACGTGGCTATCATGCACTGATCACGTGACTGCGCATGCACTGATGACGTGGCTGTTCGGGCACTGATCACGTGTTTATCAGGCAGTGATCAGTGACTGACAGGCGCTGATCAGGGGACTGTGCACGCACTGATCAGGTGGCTGATCAGGAACTGACCACCTGACCGCGCATGCAGTGATCACGTGGCTGGTCGTTCACTGATCACGTGTTTATCATACGGTGATCACGTGACTGAGAGGCGCTGATCACGTGACTGTGCCGTCAGTGATCACGTGGCTGAGCAGGCACTGATATCGTGACTGAGCATGCACTGATCATGTGCCGGGAGCCGGGGAGGCATTCCACTCTGGACAAAGGTCATGAGGAAGGAGGCTCGGCATACGCAAATGCGGGATCGAGCCTCAGGAGTCCACCCGGATGTTCTCGAGCATCTCCCCCAAAAAACCGGAGTCTGCCTACTGTATTGCTTTGTGCTCTCACCTCTGATTTCACTGGGGGCTGTCCCCCACCACCATCTCGCTCTCTCTGTCAAAGAGTTAACTTACAGCTCCAATTCATAAAGTTCCTTGTCATTCTTCGCTTTAACTTCCAGCTGAGTCTCCATCTGGAGCGCGGAACCCACCACGCTTACTAATTATGCCTGGGCTGCTAAGACCCACTCGAGAAGGTGTCTATGGTGAGGCACCTTTCGCTATTCGAGAGGCGCCTGCGGCCTACGTAAGTGGTGCAAACTTCTTGTCTTGAAGTTTGATTGGTCTTCCGCGTAAACCAAGCTACTCAGTCTCTTTTCTCCACCGAATTTTCCTACTGAGCTCTCCTCATACTATTATTCTTGACATCTCTGATTAGCATATAAATAGTCGCCTAGGCCATCTCTCCTTCGAATACCCTGGATCAGTTGGGGCTGGTCCCGGCAGGTGGCGACCGAACAGGGACCTCAGGAGGCAATACTCAAAGAGCTGAGCAGACACGAACCACGCAATCAGCAGGCAATAAGCATGGAGCTCAGCAGTGACGAATCATTCTGCTCAACTGGCATAATTAAGCACGTGACCAGGCAGGAATCACGCAGCTCCGCTGGCAATTGTCAAGCAGATGAGCCGACAGGAATCACGCAGCTCAGCTGGCAATTGTCATGCAGATGAGCCGGCAGGAATCACGCATCTCAGCAGGCCCTGATCACGTGACTCTGCAGGCACTGATCACGTGGCTGATCAAGTCCAGATCACGTGACTGAGCATGCACTGATCACGTGGCTATCATGCACTGATGACGTGACTGCGCATGCACTGATGACGTGGCTGATCGGGCACTGATCACATGGCTCATCATGCACTGATCACGTGTTTATCAGGCAATGATCAGTGACTGACAGGCGCTGATCATGGGACTGTGCACGCACTGATCACGTGGCTATCATGCACTGATCACGTGACTGCGCATGCACTGATGACGTGGCTCTTCGGGCACTGATCACGTGTTTATCAGGCAGTGATCAGTGACTGACAGGCGCTGATCAGGGGACTGTGCACGCACTGATCAGGTGGCTGATCAGGAACTGACCACCTGACCGCGCATGCAGTGATCACGTGGCTGGTCGTTCACTGATCACGTGTTTATCATACGGTGATCACGTGACTGAGAGGCGCTGATCACGTGACTGTGCCGTCAGTGATCACGTGGCTGAGCAGGCACTGATATCGTGACTGAGCATGCACTGATCATGTGCCGGGAGCCGGGGAGGCATTCCACTCTGGACAAAGGTCATGAGGAAGGAGGCTCGGCATACGCAAATGCGGGATCGAGCCTCAGGAGTCCACCCGGATATTCTCGAGCATCTCCCCCCAAAAAAACCGGAGTCTGCCTACTGTATTGCTTTGTGCTCTCACCTCTGATTTCACTGGGGGCTGTCCCCCACCACCATCTCGCTCTCTCTGTCAAAGAGTTAACTTACAGCTCCAATTCATAAAGTTCCTTGTCATTCTTCCCTTTAACTTCCAGCTGAGTCTCCATCTGGAGCGCGGAACCCACCACGCTTACTAATTATGCCTGGGCTGCTAAGACCCACTCGAGAAGGTGTCTAGGGTGAGGCACCTTCGCTATTCGAGAGGGCGCCTGCGCCTACGTAAGTGGTGCAAACTTCTTGTCTTGAAGTTTGATTGGTCTTCCGCGTAAACCAAGCTACTCAGTCTCTTTTCTCCACCGAATTTTCCTACTGAGCTCTCCTCATACTATTATTCTTGACATCTCTGATTAGCATATAAATAGTCGCCTAGGCCATCTCTCCTTCGAATACCCTGGATCAGTTGGGGCTGGTCCCCGGCAGGTGGCGACCGAACAGGGACCTCAGGAGGCAATACTCAAAGAGCTGAGCAGACACGAACCACGCAATCAGCAGGCAATAAGCATGGAGCTCAGCAGTGACGAATCATGCTGCTCAACTGGCAATAATCAAGCACGTGACCAGGCAGGAATCACGCAGCTCAGCTGGCAATTGTCAAGCAGATGAGCCGACAGGAATCACGCAGCTCAGCTGGCAATTGTCATGCAGATGAGCCGGCAGGAATCACGCAGCTCAGCAGGCCCTGATCACGTGACTCTGCAGGCACTGATCACGTGGCTGATCAAGTCCAGATCACGTGACTGAGCATGCACTGATCACGTGGCTATCATGCACTGATGACGTGACTGCGCATGCACTGATGACGTGGCTGATCGGGCACTGATCACATGGCTCATCATGCACTGATCACGTGTTTATCAGGCAATGATCAGTGACTGACAGGCGCTGATCATGGGACTGTGCACGCACTGATCACGTGGCTATCATGCACTGATCACGTGACTGCGCATGCACTGATGACGTGGCTGTTCGGGCACTGATCACGTGTTTATCAGGCAGTGATCAGTGACTGACAGGCGCTGATCAGGGGACTGTGCACGCACTGATCAGGTGGCTGATCAGGAACTGACCACCTGACCGCGCATGCAGTGATCACGTGGCTGGTCGTTCACTGATCACGTGTTTATCATACGGTGATCACGTGACTGAGAGGCGCTGATCACGTGACTGTGCCGTCAGTGATCACGTGGCTGAGCAGGCACTGATATCGTGACTGAGCATGCACTGATCATGTGCCGGGAGCCGGGAGGCATTCCACTCTGGACAAAGGTCATGAGGAAGGAGGCTCGGCATACGCAAATGCGGGATCGAGCCTCAGGAGTCCACCCGGATATTCTCGAGCATCTCCCAAAAAACCGGAGTCTGCCTACTGTATTGCTTTGTGCTCTCACCTCTGATTTCACTGGGGGCTGTCCCCCACCACCATCTCGCTCTCTCTGTCAAAGAGTTAACTTACAGCTCCAATTCATAAAGTTCCTTGTCATTCTTCCCTTTAACTTCCAGCTGAGTCTCCATCTGGAGCGCGGAACCCACCACGCTTACTAATTATGCCTGGGCTGCTAAGACCCACTCGAGAAGGTGTCTAGGGTGAGGCACCTTTCGCTATTCGAGAGGGCGCCTGCGGCCTACGTAAGTGGTGCAAACTTCTTGTCTTGAAGTTTGATTGGTCTTCCGCGTAAACCAAGCTACTCAGTCTCTTTTCTCCACCGAATTTTCCTACTGAGCTCTCCTCATACTATTATTCTTGACATCTCTGATTAGCATATAAATAGTCGCCTAGGCCATCTCTCCTTCGAATACCCTGGATCAGTTGGGGCTGGTCCCCGGCAGGTGGCGACCGAACAGGGACCTCAGGAGGCAATACTCAAAGAGCTGAGCAGACACGAACCACGCAATCAGCAGGCAATAAGCATGGAGCTCAGCAGTGACGAATCATGCTGCTCAACTGGCAATAATCAAGCACGTGACCAGGCAGGAATCACGCAGCTCAGCTGGCAATTGTCAAGCAGATGAGCCGACAGGAATCACGCAGCTCAGCTGGCAATTGTCATGCAGATGAGCCGGCAGGAATCACGCAGCTCAGCAGGCCCTGATCACGTGACTCTGCAGGCACTGATCACGTGGCTGATCAAGTCCAGATCACGTGACTGAGCATGCACTGATCACGTGGCTATCATGCACTGATGACGTGACTGCGCATGCACTGATGACGTGGCTGATCGGGCACTGATCACATGGCTCATCATGCACTGATCACGTGTTTATCAGGCAATGATCAGTGACTGACAGGCGCTGATCATGGGACTGTGCACGCACTGATCACGTGGCTATCATGCACTGATCACGTGACTGCGCATGCACTGATGACGTGGCTGTTCGGGCACTGATCACGTGTTTATCAGGCAGTGATCAGTGACTGACAGGCGCTGATCAGGGGACTGTGCACGCACTGATCAGGTGGCTGATCAGGAACTGACCACCTGACCGCGCATGCAGTGATCACGTGGCTGGTCGTTCACTGATCACGTGTTTATCATACGGTGATCACGTGACTGAGAGGCGCTGATCACGTGACTGTGCCGTCAGTGATCACGTGGCTGAGCAGGCACTGATATCGTGACTGAGCATGCACTGATCATGTGCCGGGAGCCGGGAGGCATTCCACTCTGGACAAAGGTCATGAGGAAGGAGGCTCGGCATACGCAAATGCGGGATCGAGCCTCAGGAGTCCACCCGGATATTCTCGAGCATCTCCCCCCAAAAACCGGAGTCTGCCTACTGTATTGCTTTGTGCTCTCACCTCTGATTTCACTGGGGGCTGTCCCCCACCACCATCTCGCTCTCTCTGTCAAAGAGTTAACTTACAGCTCCAATTCATAAAGTTCCTTGTCATTCTTCCCTTTAACTTCCAGCTGAGTCTCCATCTGGAGCGCGGAACCCACCACGCTTACTAATTATGCCTGGGCTGCTAAGACCCACTCGAGAAGGTGTCTAGGGTGAGGCACCTTTCGCTATTCGAGAGGCGCCTGCGGCCTACGTAAGTGGTGCAAACTTCTTGTCTTGAAGTTTGATTGGTCTTCCGCGTAAACCAAGCTACTCAGTCTCTTTTCTCCACCGAATTTTCCTACTGAGCTCTCCTCATACTATTATTCTTGACATCTCTGATTAGCATATAAATAGTCGCCTAGGCCATCTCTCCTTCGAATACCCTGGATCAGTTGGGGCTGGTCCCCGGCAGGTGGCGACCGAACAGGGACCTCAGGAGGCAATACTCAAAGAGCTGAGCAGACACGAACCACGCAATCAGCAGGCAATAAGCATGGAGCTCAGCAGTGACGAATCATGCTGCTCAACTGGCAATAATCAAGCACGTGACCAGGCAGGAATCACGCAGCTCAGCTGGCAATTGTCAAGCAGATGAGCCGACAGGAATCACGCAGCTCAGCTGGCAATTGTCATGCAGATGAGCCGGCAGGAATCACGCAGCTCAGCAGGCCCTGATCACGTGACTCTGCAGGCACTGATCACGTGGCTGATCAAGTCCAGATCACGTGACTGAGCATGCACTGATCACGTGGCTATCATGCACTGATGACGTGACTGCGCATGCACTGATGACGTGGCTGATCGGGCACTGATCACATGGCTCATCATGCACTGATCACGTGTTTATCAGGCAATGATCAGTGACTGACAGGCGCTGATCATGGGACTGTGCACGCACTGATCACGTGGCTATCATGCACTGATCACGTGACTGCGCATGCACTGATGACGTGGCTGTTCGGGCACTGATCACGTGTTTATCAGGCAGTGATCAGTGACTGACAGGCGCTGATCAGGGGACTGTGCACGCACTGATCAGGTGGCTGATCAGGAACTGACCACCTGACCGCGCATGCAGTGATCACGTGGCTGGTCGTTCACTGATCACGTGTTTATCATACGGTGATCACGTGACTGAGAGGCGCTGATCACGTGACTGTGCCGTCAGTGATCACGTGGCTGAGCAGGCACTGATATCGTGACTGAGCATGCACTGATCATGTGCCGGGAGCCGGGAGGCATTCCACTCTGGACAAAGGTCATGAGGAAGGAGGCTCGGCATACGCAAATGCGGGATCGAGCCTCAGGAGTCCACCCGGATATTCTCGAGCATCTCCCCCCAAAAAAACCGGAGTCTGCCTACTGTATTGCTTTGTGCTCTCACCTCTGATTTCACTGGGGGCTGTCCCCCACCACCATCTCGCTCTCTCTGTCAAAGAGTTAACTTACAGCTCCAATTCATAAAGTTCCTTGTCATTCTTCCCTTTAACTTCCAGCTGAGTCTCCATCTGGAGCGCGGAACCCACCACGCTTACTAATTATGCCTGGGCTGCTAAGACCCACTCGAGAAGGTGTCTAGGGTGAGGCACCTTTCGCTATTCGAGAGGGCGCCTGCGGCCTACGTAAGTGGTGCAAACTTCTTGTCTTGAAGTTTGATTGGTCTTCCGCGTAAACCAAGCTACTCAGTCTCTTTTCTCCACCGAATTTTCCTACTGAGCTCTCCTCATACTATTATTCTTGACATCTCTGATTAGCATATAAATAGTCGCCTAGGCCATCTCTCCTTCGAATACCCTGGATCAGTTGGGGCTGGTCCCCGGCAGGTGGCGACCGAACAGGGACCTCAGGAGGCAATACTCAAAGAGCTGAGCAGACACGAACCACGCAATCAGCAGGCAATAAGCATGGAGCTCAGCAGTGACGAATCATGCTGCTCAACTGGCAATAATCAAGCACGTGACCAGGCAGGAATCACGCAGCTCAGCTGGCAATTGTCAAGCAGATGAGCCGACAGGAATCACGCAGCTCAGCTGGCAATTGTCATGCAGATGAGCCGGCAGGAATCACGCAGCTCAGCAGGCCCTGATCACGTGACTCTGCAGGCACTGATCACGTGGCTGATCAAGTCCAGATCACGTGACTGAGCATGCACTGATCACGTGGCTATCATGCACTGATGACGTGACTGCGCATGCACTGATGACGTGGCTGATCGGGCACTGATCACATGGCTCATCATGCACTGATCACGTGTTTATCAGGCAATGATCAGTGACTGACAGGCGCTGATCATGGGACTGTGCACGCACTGATCACGTGGCTATCATGCACTGATCACGTGACTGCGCATGCACTGATGACGTGGCTGTTCGGGCACTGATCACGTGTTTATCAGGCAGTGATCAGTGACTGACAGGCGCTGATCAGGGGACTGTGCACGCACTGATCAGGTGGCTGATCAGGAACTGACCACCTGACCGCGCATGCAGTGATCACGTGGCTGGTCGTTCACTGATCACGTGTTTATCATACGGTGATCACGTGACTGAGAGGCGCTGATCACGTGACTGTGCCGTCAGTGATCACGTGGCTGAGCAGGCACTGATATCGTGACTGAGCATGCACTGATCATGTGCCGGGAGCCGGGGAGGCATTCCACTCTGGACAAAGGTCATGAGGAAGGAGGCTCGGCATACGCAAATGCGGGATCGAGCCTCAGGAGTCCACCCGGATATTCTCGAGCATCTCCCCCAAAAACCGGAGTCTGCCTACTGTATTGCTTTGTGCTCTCACCTCTGATTTCACTGGGGGCTGTCCCCCACCACCATCTCGCTCTCTCTGTCAAAGAGTTAACTTACAGCTCCAATTCATAAAGTTCCTTGTCATTCTTCCCTTTAACTTCCAGCTGAGTCTCCATCTGGAGCGCGGAACCCACCACGCTTACTAATTATGCCTGGGCTGCTAAGACCCACTCGAGAAGGTGTCTAGGGTGAGGCACCTTTCGCTATTCGAGAGGGCGCCTGCGGCCTACGTAAGTGGTGCAAACTTCTTGTCTTGAAGTTTGATTGGTCTTCCGCGTAAACCAAGCTACTCAGTCTCTTTTCTCCACCGAATTTTCCTACTGAGCTCTCCTCATACTATTATTCTTGACATCTCTGATTAGCATATAAATAGTCGCCTAGGCCATCTCTCCTTCGAATACCCTGGATCAGTTGGGGCTGGTCCCCGGCAGGTGGCGACCGAACAGGGACCTCAGGAGGCAATACTCAAAGAGCTGAGCAGACACGAACCACGCAATCAGCAGGCAATAAGCATGGAGCTCAGCAGTGACGAATCATGCTGCTCAACTGGCAATAATCAAGCACGTGACCAGGCAGGAATCACGCAGCTCAGCTGGCAATTGTCAAGCAGATGAGCCGACAGGAATCACGCAGCTCAGCTGGCAATTGTCATGCAGATGAGCCGGCAGGAATCACGCAGCTCAGCAGGCCCTGATCACGTGACTCTGCAGGCACTGATCACGTGGCTGATCAAGTCCAGATCACGTGACTGAGCATGCACTGATCACGTGGCTATCATGCACTGATGACGTGACTGCGCATGCACTGATGACGTGGCTGATCGGGCACTGATCACATGGCTCATCATGCACTGATCACGTGTTTATCAGGCAATGATCAGTGACTGACAGGCGCTGATCATGGGACTGTGCACGCACTGATCACGTGGCTATCATGCACTGATCACGTGACTGCGCATGCACTGATGACGTGGCTGTTCGGGCACTGATCACGTGTTTATCAGGCAGTGATCAGTGACTGACAGGCGCTGATCAGGGGACTGTGCACGCACTGATCAGGTGGCTGATCAGGAACTGACCACCTGACCGCGCATGCAGTGATCACGTGGCTGGTCGTTCACTGATCACGTGTTTATCATACGGTGATCACGTGACTGAGAGGCGCTGATCACGTGACTGTGCCGTCAGTGATCACGTGGCTGAGCAGGCACTGATATCGTGACTGAGCATGCACTGATCATGTGCCGGGAGCCGGGAGGCATTCCACTCTGGACAAAGGTCATGAGGAAGGAGGCTCGGCATACGCAAATGCGGGATCGAGCCTCAGGAGTCCACCCGGATATTCTCGAGCATCTCCCCCCAAAAACCGGAGTCTGCCTACTGTATTGCTTTGTGCTCTCACCTCTGATTTCACTGGGGGCTGTCCCCCACCACCATCTCGCTCTCTCTGTCAAAGAGTTAACTTACAGCTCCAATTCATAAAGTTCCTTGTCATTCTTCCCTTTAACTTCCAGCTGAGTCTCCATCTGGAGCGCGGAACCCACCACGCTTACTAATTATGCCTGGGCTGCTAAGACCCACTCGAGAAGGTGTCTAGGGTGAGGCACCTTTCGCTATTCGAGAGGGCGCCTGCGGCCTACGTAAGTGGTGCAAACTTCTTGTCTTGAAGTTTGATTGGTCTTCCGCGTAAACCAAGCTACTCAGTCTCTTTTCTCCACCGAATTTTCCTACTGAGCTCTCCTCATACTATTATTCTTGACATCTCTGATTAGCATATAAATAGTCGCCTAGGCCATCTCTCCTTCGAATACCCTGGATCAGTTGGGGCTGGTCCCCGGCAGGTGGCGACCGAACAGGGACCTCAGGAGGCAATACTCAAAGAGCTGAGCAGACACGAACCACGCAATCAGCAGGCAATAAGCATGGAGCTCAGCAGTGACGAATCATGCTGCTCAACTGGCAATAATCAAGCACGTGACCAGGCAGGAATCACGCAGCTCAGCTGGCAATTGTCAAGCAGATGAGCCGACAGGAATCACGCAGCTCAGCTGGCAATTGTCATGCAGATGAGCCGGCAGGAATCACGCAGCTCAGCAGGCCCTGATCACGTGACTCTGCAGGCACTGATCACGTGGCTGATCAAGTCCAGATCACGTGACTGAGCATGCACTGATCACGTGGCTATCATGCACTGATGACGTGACTGCGCATGCACTGATGACGTGGCTGATCGGGCACTGATCACATGGCTCATCATGCACTGATCACGTGTTTATCAGGCAATGATCAGTGACTGACAGGCGCTGATCATGGGACTGTGCACGCACTGATCACGTGGCTATCATGCACTGATCACGTGACTGCGCATGCACTGATGACGTGGCTGTTCGGGCACTGATCACGTGTTTATCAGGCAGTGATCAGTGACTGACAGGCGCTGATCAGGGGACTGTGCACGCACTGATCAGGTGGCTGATCAGGAACTGACCACCTGACCGCGCATGCAGTGATCACGTGGCTGGTCGCTCACTGATCACGTGTTTATCATAGGGTGATCACGTGACTGAGAGGCGCTGATCACGTGACTGTGCCGTCAGTGATCACGTGGCTGAGCAGGCACTGATATCGTGACTGAGCATGCACTGATCATGTGCCGGGAGCCGGGGAGGCATTCCACTCTGGACAAAGGTCATGAGGAAGGAGGCTCGGCATACGCAAATGCGGGATCGAGCCTCAGGAGTCCACCCGGATATTCTCGAGCATCTCCCCAAAAAACCGGAGTCTGCCTACTGTATTGCTTTGTGCTCTCACCTCTGATTTCACTGGGGGCTGTCCCCCACCACCATCTCGCTCTCTCTGTCAAAGAGTTAACTTACAGCTCCAATTCATAAAGTTCCTTGTCATTCTTCCCTTTAACTTCCAGCTGAGTCTCCATCTGGAGCGCGGAACCCACCACGCTTACTAATTATGCCTGGGCTGCTAAGACCCACTCGAGAAGGTGTCTAGGGTGAGGCACCTTTCGCTATTCGAGAGGGCGCCTGCGGCCTACGTAAGTGGTGCAAACTTCTTGTCTTGAAGTTTGATTGGTCTTCCGCGTAAACCAAGCTACTCAGTCTCTTTTCTCCACCGAATTTTCCTACTGAGCTCTCCTCATACTATTATTCTTGACATCTCTGATTAGCATATAAATAGTCGCCTAGGCCATCTCTCCTTCGAATACCCTGGATCAGTTGGGGCTGGTCCCCGGCAGGTGGCGACCGAACAGGGACCTCAGGAGGCAATACTCAAAGAGCTGAGCAGACACGAACCACGCAATCAGCAGGCAATAAGCATGGAGCTCAGCAGTGACGAATCATGCTGCTCAACTGGCAATAATCAAGCACGTGACCAGGCAGGAATCACGCAGCTCAGCTGGCAATTGTCAAGCAGATGAGCCGACAGGAATCACGCAGCTCAGCTGGCAATTGTCATGCAGATGAGCCGGCAGGAATCACGCAGCTCAGCAGGCCCTGATCACGTGACTCTGCAGGCACTGATCACGTGGCTGATCAAGTCCAGATCACGTGACTGAGCATGCACTGATCACGTGGCTATCATGCACTGATGACGTGACTGCGCATGCACTGATGACGTGGCTGATCGGGCACTGATCACATGGCTCATCATGCACTGATCACGTGTTTATCAGGCAATGATCAGTGACTGACAGGCGCTGATCGTGGGACTGTGCACGCACTGATCACGTGGCTATCATGCACTGATCACGTGACTGCGCATGCACTGATGACGTGGCTGTTCGGGCACTGATCACGTGTTTATCAGGCAGTGATCAGTGACTGACAGGCGCTGATCAGGGGACTGTGCACGCACTGATCAGGTGGCTGATCAGGAACTGACCACCTGACCGCGCATGCAGTGATCACGTGGCTGGTCGTTCACTGATCACGTGTTTATCATACGGTGATCACGTGACTGAGAGGCGCTGATCACGTGACTGTGCCGTCAGTGATCACGTGGCTGAGCAGGCACTGATATCGTGACTGAGCATGCACTGATCATGTGCCGGGAGCCGGGGAGGCATTCCACTCTGGACAAAGGTCATGAGGAAGGAGGCTCGGCATACGCAAATGCGGGATCGAGCCTCAGGAGTCCACCCGGATATTCTCGAGCATCTCCCCCAAAAAACCGGAGTCTGCCTACTGTATTGCTTTGTGCTCTCACCTCTGATTTCACTGGGGGCTGTCCCCCACCACCATCTCGCTCTCTCTGTCAAAGAGTTAACTTACAGCTCCAATTCATAAAGTTCCTTGTCATTCTTCCCTTTAACTTCCAGCTGAGTCTCCATCTGGAGCGCGGAACCCACCACGCTTACTAATTATGCCTGGGCTGCTAAGACCCACTCGAGAAGGTGTCTAGGGTGAGGCACCTTTCGCTATTCGAGAGGGCGCCTGCGGCCTACGTAAGTGGTGCAAACTTCTTGTCTTGAAGTTTGATTGGTCTTCCGCGTAAACCAAGCTACTCAGTCTCTTTTCTCCACCGAATTTTCCTACTGAGCTCTCCTCATACTATTATTCTTGACATCTCTGATTAGCATATAAATAGTCGCCTAGGCCATCTCTCCTTCGAATACCCTGGATCAGTTGGGGCTGGTCCCCGGCAGGTGGCGACCGAACAGGGACCTCAGGAGGCAATACTCAAAGAGCTGAGCAGACACGAACCACGCAATCAGCAGGCAATAAGCATGGAGCTCAGCAGTGACGAATCATGCTGCTCAACTGGCAATAATCAAGCACGTGACCAGGCAGGAATCACGCAGCTCAGCTGGCAATTGTCAAGCAGATGAGCCGACAGGAATCACGCAGCTCAGCTGGCAATTGTCATGCAGATGAGCCGGCAGGAATCACGCAGCTCAGCAGGCCCTGATCACGTGACTCTGCAGGCACTGATCACGTGGCTGATCAAGTCCAGATCACGTGACTGAGCATGCACTGATCACGTGGCTATCATGCACTGATGACGTGACTGCGCATGCACTGATGACGTGGCTGATCGGGCACTGATCACATGGCTCATCATGCACTGATCACGTGTTTATCAGGCAATGATCAGTGACTGACAGGCGCTGATCATGGGACTGTGCACGCACTGATCACGTGGCTATCATGCACTGATCACGTGACTGCGCATGCACTGATGACGTGGCTGTTCGGGCACTGATCACGTGTTTATCAGGCAGTGATCAGTGACTGACAGGCGCTGATCAGGGGACTGTGCACGCACTGATCAGGTGGCTGATCAGGAACTGACCACCTGACCGCGCATGCAGTGATCACGTGGCTGGTCGTTCACTGATCACGTGTTTATCATACGGTGATCACGTGACTGAGAGGCGCTGATCACGTGACTGTGCCGTCAGTGATCACGTGGCCGAGCAGGCACTGATATCGTGACTGAGCATGCACTGATCATGTGCCGGGAGCCGGGGAGGCATTCCACTCTGGACAAAGGTCATGAGGAAGGAGGCTCGGCACACGCAAATGCGGGATCGAGCCTCAGGAGTCCACCCGGATATTCTCGAGCATCTCCCCCAAAAAACCGGAGTCTGCCTACTGTATTGCTTTGTGCTCTCACCTCTGATTTCACTGGGGGCTGTCCCCCACCACCATCTCGCTCTCTCTGTCAAAGAGTTAACTTACAGCTCCAATTCATAAAGTTCCTTGTCATTCTTCCCTTTAACTTCCTGCTGAGTCTCCATCTGGAGCGTGGAACCCACCACGCTTACTAATTATGCCTGGGCTGCTACGACCCACTCGAGAAGGTGTCTAGGGTGAGGCACCTTTCGCTATTCGAGAGGGCGCCTGCGGCCTACGTAAGTGGTGCAAACTTCTTGTCTTGAAGTTTGATTGGTCTTCCGCGTAAACCAAGCTACTCAGTCTCTTTTCTCCACCGAATTTTCCTACTGAGCTCTCCTCATACTATTATTCTTGACATCTCTGATTAGCATATAAATAGTCGCCTAGGCCATCTCTCCTTCGAATACCCTGGATCAGTTGGGGCTGGTCCCCGGCAGGTGGCGACCTAACAGGGACCTCAGGAGGCAATACTCAAAGAGCTGAGCAGACACGAACCACGCAATCAGCAGGCAATAAGCATGGAGCTCAGCAGTGACGAATCATGCTGCTCAACTGGCAATAATCAAGCACGTGACCAGGCAGGAATCACGCAGCTCAGCTGGCAATTGTCAAGCAGATGAGCCGACAGGAATCACGCAGCTCAGCTGGCAATTGTCATGCAGATGAGCCGGCAGGAATCACGCAGCTCAGCAGGCCCTGATCACGTGACTCTGCAGGCACTGATCACGTGGCTGATCAAGTCCAGATCACGTGACTGAGCATGCACTGATCACGTGGCTATCATGCACTGATGACGTGACTGCGCATGCACTGATGACGTGGCTGATCGGGCACTGATCACATGGCTCATCATGCACTGATCTCGTGTTTATCAGGCAATGATCAGTGACTGACAGGCGCTGATCATGGGACTGTGCACGCACTGATCACGTGGCTATCATGCACTGATCACGTGACTGCGCATGCACTGATGACGTGGCTGTTCGGGCACTGATCACGTGTTGATCAGGCAGTGATCAGTGACTGACAGGCGCTGATCAGGGGACTGTGCACGCACTGATCAGGTGGCTGATCAGGAACTGACCACCTGACCACGCATGCAGTGATCACGTGGCTGGTCGCTCACTGATCACGTGTTTATCATACGGTGATCACGTGACTGAGAGGCGCTGATCACGTGATTGTGCCGTCAGTGATCACGTGGCTGAGCAGGCACTGATATGGTGACTGAGCATGCACTGATCATGTGCCGGGAGCCGGGGAGGCATTCCACTCTGGACAAAGGTCATGAGGAAGGAGGCTCGGCATACGCAAATGCGGGATCGAGCCTCAGGAGTCCACCCGGATATTCTCGAGCATCTCCCCCCCAAAAAAACCGGAGTCTGCCTACTGTATTGCTTTGTGCTCTCACCTTTGATTTCACTGGGGGCTGTCCCTCACCACCATCTCGCTCTCTCTGTCAAAGAGTTAACTTACAGCTCCAATTCATAAAGTTCCTTGACATTCTTCCCTTTAACTTCCAGCTGAGTCTCCATCTGGAGCGGAACCCACCACGCTTACTAATTATGCCTGGGCTGCTAAGACCCACTCGTGAAGGTGTCTAGGGTGAGGCACCTTTCGCCATTCGAGAGGGCGCCTGCGGCCTACGTAATTGGTGCAAACTTCTTGTCTTGAAGTTTGATTGGTCTTCCGCGTAAACCAAGCTACTCAGTCTCTTTTCTCCACCGAATTTTCCTACTGAGCTCTCCTCATACTATTATTCTTGACATCTCTGATTAGCATATAAATAGTCGCCTAGGCCATCTCTCCTTCGAATACCCTGGATCAGTTGGGGCTGGTCCCCGGCAGGTGGCGACCGAACAGGGACCTCAGGAGGCAATACTCAAAGAGCTGAGCAGACACGAACCACGCAATCAGCAGGCAATAAGCATGGAGCTCAGCAGTGACGAATCATGCTGCTCAACTGGCAATAATCAAGCACGTGACCAGGCAGGAATCACGCAGCTCAGCTGCCAATTGTCAAGCAGATGAGCCGACAGGAATCACGCAGCTCAGCTGGCAATTGTCATGCAGATGAGCCGGCAGGAATCACGCAGCTCAGCAGGCCCTGATCACGTGACTCTGCAGGCACTGATCACGTGGCTGATCAAGTCCAGATCACGTGACTGAGCATGCACTGATCACGTGGCTATCATGCACTGATGACGTGACTGCGCATGCACTGATGACGTGGCTGATCGGGCACTGATCACATGGCTCATCATGCACTGATCACGTGTTTATCAGGCAATGATCAGTGACTGACAGGCGCTGATCATGGGACTGCACGCACTGATCACGTGGCTATCATGCACTCACGTGACTGCGCATGCACTGATGACGTGGCTGTTCGGGCACTGATCACGTGTTTATCAGGCAGTGATCAGTGACTGACAGGCGCTGATCAGGGGACTGTGCACGCACTGATCAGGTGGCTGATCAGGAACTGACCACCTGACGCGCATGCAGTGATCACGTGGCTGGTCGTTCACTGATCACGTGTTTATCATACGGTGATCACGTGACTGAGAGGCGCTGATCACGTGACTGTGCCGTCAGTGATCACGTGGCTGAGCAGGCACTGATATCGTGACTGAGCATGCACTGATCATGTGCCGGGAGCCGGGGAGGCATTCCACTCTGGACAAAGGTCATGAGGAAGGAGGCTCGGCATACGCAAATGCGGGATCGAGCCTCAGGAGTCCACCCGGATATTCTCGAGCATCTCCCCCACAAAAACCGGAGTCTGCCTACTGTATTGCTTTGTGCTCTCACCTCTGATTTCACTGGGGGCTGTCCCCCACCACCATCTCGCTCTCTCTGTCAAAGAGTTAACTTACAGCTCCAATTCATAAAGTTCCTTGTCATTCTTCCCTTTAACTTCCAGCTGAGTCTCCATCTGGAGCGCGGAACCCACCACGCTTACTAATTATGCCTGGGCTGCTAAGACCCACTCGAGAAGGTGTCTAGGGTGAGGCACCTTTCGCTATTCGAGAGGGCGCCTGCGGCCTACGTAAGTGGTGCAAACTTCTTGTCTTGAAGTTTGATTGGTCTTCCGCGTAAACCAAGCTACTCAGTCTCTTTTCACACGAATTTTCCTACTGAGCTCTCCTCATACTATTATTCTTGACATCTCTGATTAGCATATAAATAGTCGCCTAGGCCATCTCTCCTTCGAATACCCTGGATCAGTTGGGGCTGGTCCCCGGCAGGTGGCGACCGAACAGGGACCTCAGGAGGCAATACTCAAAGAGCTGAGCAGACACGAACCACGCAATCAGCAGGCAATAAGCATGGAGCTCAGCAGTGACGAATCATGCTGCTCAACTGGCAATAATCAAGCACGTGACCAGGCAGGAATCACGCAGCTCAGCTGGCAATTGTCAAGCAGATGAGCCGACAGGAATCACGCAGCTCAGCTGGCAATTGTCATGCAGATGAGCCGGCAGGAATCACGCAGCTCAGCAGGCCCTGATCACGTGACTCTGCAGGCACTGATCACGTGGCTGATCAAGTCCAGATCACGTGACTGAGCATGCACTGATCACGTGGCTATCATGCACTGATGACGTGACTGCGCATGCACTGATGACGTGGCTGATCGGGCACTGATCACATGGCTCATCATGCACTGATCACGTGTTTATCAGGCAATGATCAGTGACTGACAGGCGCTGATCATGGGACTGTGCACGCACTGATCACGTGGCTATCATGCACTGATCACGTGACTGCGCATGCACTGATGACGTGGCTGTTCGGGCACTGATCACGTGTTTATCAGGCAGTGATCAGTGACTGACAGGCGCTGATCAGGGGACTGTGCACGCACTGATCAGGTGGCTGATCAGGAACTGACCACCTGACTGCGCATGCAGTGATCACGTGGCTGGTCGTTCACTGATCACGTGTTTATCATACGGTGATCACGTGACTGAGAGGCGCTGATCACGTGACTGTGCCGTCAGTGATCACGTGGCTGAGCAGGCACTGATATCGTGACTGAGCATGCACTGATCATGTGCCGGGAGCCGGGGAGGCATTCCACTCTGGACAAAGGTCATGAGGAAGGAGGCTCGGCATACGCAAATGCGGGATCGAGCCTCAGGAGTCCACCCGGATATTCTCGAGCATCTCCCCCCCAAAAAAACCGGAGTCTGCCTACTGTATTGCTTTGTGCTCTCACCTCTGATTTCACTGGGGGCTGTCCCCCACCACCATCTCGCTCTCTCTGTCAAAGAGTTAACTTACAGCTCCAATTCATAAAGTTCCTTGTCATTCTTCCCTTTAACTTCCAGCTGAGTCTCCATCTGGAGCGCGGAACCCACCACGCTTACTAATTATGCCTGGGCTGCTAAGACCCACTCGAGAAGGTGTCTAGGGTGAGGCACCTTTCGCTATTCGAGAGGGCGCCTGCGGCCTACGTAAGTGGTGCAAACTTCTTGTCTTGAAGTTTGATTGGTCTTCCGCGTAAACCAAGCTACTCAGTCTCTTTTCTCCACCGAATTTTCCTACTGAGCTCTCCTCATACTATTATTCTTGACATCTCTGATTAGCATATAAATAGTCGCCTAGGCCATCTCTCCTTCGAATACCCTGGATCAGTTGGGGCTGGTCCCCGGCAGGTGGCGACCGAACAGGGACCTCAGGAGGCAATACTCAAAGAGCTGAGCAGACACGAACCACGCAATCAGCAGGCAATAAGCATGGAGCTCAGCAGTGACGAATCATGCTGCTCAACTGGCAATAATCAAGCACGTGACCAGGCAGGAATCACGCAGCTCAGCTGGCAATTGTCAAGCAGATGAGCCGACAGGAATCACGCAGCTCAGCTGGCAATTGTCATGCAGATGAGCCGGCAGGAATCACGCAGCTCAGCAGGCCCTGATCACGTGACTCTGCAGGCACTGATCACGTGGCTGATCAAGTCCAGATCACGTGACTGAGCATGCACTGATCACGTGGCTATCATGCACTGATGACGTGACTGCGCATGCACTGATGACGTGGCTGATCATGCACTGATCACATGGCTCATCATGCACTGATCACGTGTTTATCAGGCAATGATCAGTGACTGACAGGCGCTGATCATGGGACTGTGCACGCACTGATCACGTGGCTATCATGCACTGATCACGTGACTGCGCATGCACTGATGACGTGGCTGTTCGGGCACTGATCACGTGTTTATCAGGCAGTGATCAGTGACTGACAGGCGCTGATCAGGGGACTGTGCACGCACTGATCAGGTGGCTGATCAGGAACTGACCACCTGACCGCGCATGCAGTGATCACGTGGCTGGTAGTTCACTGATCACGTGTTTATCATACGGTGATCACGTGACTGAGAGGCGCTGATCACGTGACTGTGCCGTCAGTGATCACGTGGCTGAGCAGGCACTGATATCGTGACTGAGCATGCACTGATCATGTGCCGGGAGCCGGGGAGGCATTCCACTCTGGACAAAGGTCATGAGGAAGGAGGCTCGGCATACGCAAATGCGGGATCGAGCCTCAGAAATCCACCCGGATATTCTCGAGCATCTCCCCCCAAAAAACCGGAGTCTGCCTACTGTATTGCTTTGTGCTCACCTCTGATTTCACTGGGGGCTGTCCCCCACCACCATCTCGCTCTCTCTGTCAAAGAGTTAACTTACAGCTCCAATTCATAAAGTTCCTTGTCATTCTTCCCTTTAACTTCCAGCTGAGTCTCCATCTGGAGCGCGGAACCCACCACGCTTACTAATTATGCCTGGGCTGCTAAGACCCACTCGAGAAGGTGTCTAGGGTGAGGCACCTTTCGCTATTCGAGAGGGCGCCTGCGGCCTACGTAAGTGGTGCAAACTTCTTGTCTTGATGTTTGATTGGTCTTCCGTGTAAACCAAGCTACTCAGTCTCTTTCTCCACCGAATTTTCCTACTGAGCTCTCCTCATACTATTATTCTTGACATCTCTGATTAGCATATAAATAGTCGCCTAGGCCATCTCTCCTTCGAATACCCTGGATCAGTTGGGGCTGGTCCCCGGCAGGTGGCGACCAAACAGGGACCTCAGGAGGCAATACTCAAAGAGCTGAGCAGACACGAATCACGCAATCAGCAGGCAATAATCATGGAGCTCAGCAGTGACGAATCATGCTGCTCAGCTGGCAATAATCAAGCAGCTGAGCAGGCAGGAATCACGCAGCTCAGCTGGCAATTGTCAAGCAGATGACAGGCAGGAATCACGTGCAGCTCAGCTGGCAATTGTCAAGCAGATGAGCAGACAGTAATCACGCAGCTCAGCAGGCCCTGATCACGTGACTGAGCATGCACTGTTCACGTGGCTGATCATACACTGATCACGTGATGATCATGCACTGATCACGTGGATATCATGCACTGATCACGTGGCTGATCATGCACTGATCACGTGTCTGACCATGCACTGATCACGTGGCTGATCATACACTGCTCACGTAACTGATCATGCACTGATCACGTGGCTATCATGCACTGATCACGTGGCTGAACATGCACTGATCACGTGGCTGATCACACACTGTCACGTGACATATCATGCACTGATCACGTGGCACTCATGCACTGATCACGTGGCTGATCATACACTGATCACGTAACTCATGCACACATCACGTGGCTATCATGCACTGATCACGTGGCTCGTCATGGAATGATCACGTAGCTACCATATACTGGTCACGTGACTGATCATGCACTGATCACGTAAATGATCATGCACTGATCACGTGACTGATCATGTACTGATCACGTGACTGATCATGCACTGATCACGTGGCTATCATGCACTGCTCACGTGGCTGATCATGCAATGATCACGTAGCAACCATGTACTGGTCACGTGACTGATCATGCACTGATCACGTAATTGATCCTGCACTGATCACGTGGCTCATCATGCACTGATCACGTGGCTGATCACACATGTATCACGTGACTGATCATGCACTGATCACGTGGCTCTCATGCACTGATCACGTGGCTATCATGCACTGATCACGTGGCTATCATGCACTGATCACGTGGCTGATCATGCAATGATCACGTAGCTACCATGCACTGGTCACGTGACTGATCATGCACTGATCACGTAATTGATCATGCACTGATCACGTGGCTCATCATGCACTGATCCGTGGCTGATCACACTGATCACGTGACTGATCATGCACTGATCACGTGACTGATCATGCACTGATCACGTGGCATCATGCACTGATCACGTGGATATCATGCACTGATCACGTGGCTGATCATACACGATCACGTGACTGATCATGCACTGATCACGTGGCTATCATGCACTGATCACGTGGCTATCATGCACTGATCACGTGGCTGATCATGCAATGATCACGGAGCTGCCATGCACTGATCACGTGACTGATCATGCACTGATCGTGACTGATCATGCACTGATCACGTGACTGATCATGCACTGATCACGTGACTGATCATGCACTGATCACGTGACTGATCATGCACTGATCACGTGGCTATCATGCACTGATCACGTGGCTGATCATGCATGATCACGCAGCTACCATGTACTGTCACATGACTGATCATGCACTGATCACATGATTGATCATGCACTGATCACGTGGCTTATCATGCACTGATCATGTGACTGATCATGTGCTGATCATGTTTGGTGTCATACACTGATCATGTGCCTCTGGAGGCAATGAACATAGAGCTGAGTAGGCAGGAATCAGTCAGCAGGCTATAATCATGGAACTCACTCTGAGAAATCATGCTGCTCAGCTGGCAATAATCAAGTAGATGAGCAGGCAGGAATTATGCAGCACAGGTGGCAATTGTCAAGCAGATGACAGGCAGGAATCGTGCAGCTCAGCTGGCAATTGTCAAGCAGATGAGCAGACAGTAATCACGCAGCTCAGCAGGCCCTGATCACGTGACTGAGCATGCACTGATCACGTGGCTGATCACACACTGATCACGTGACTGATCATGCACTGATCACGTGACTGATCATGCACTGATCACGTGGCTATCATGCACTGATCACGTGGCTGATCATGCACTGATCACGTGGCTGATCATGCACTGATCACGTGGCTGATCATGCACTGATCACGTGACTGATCATGCACTGATCACGTGGCTGATCATGCACTGATCACGTGGCTGATCATGCACTGATCACGTGGCTATCATGCACTGATCACGTGGCTGATCATGCATGATCACGGCTATCATGCACTGATCACGTGACTGATCATGCACTGATCACGTGACTGATCATGCACTGATCACGTGTCTGATCATGCACTGATCACGTGGCTATCATGCACTGATCACGTGGCTGATCATGCATGATCACGCAGCTACCATGTACTGGTCACATGACTGATCATGCACTGATCACGTGACTGATCATGCACTGATCACGTGGCTATCATGCACTACTCACGTGGCTGATCATGCAATGATCATGTAGCTACCATGTACAGGTCACGTGAATGATCATACACCCATCAGGTGACTGATCATGCACTGATCACGTGGCTATCATGCACTGATCACTGACTGATCATGCACTGATCACGTCTATATCATGCACTGATCACATGACTGCCCATGCACTGATCACGTGGATGATCATACACTAATCTTGTGACAGATCATGCACTGATCACGTGGCTGATCATGCACTGATACCGTGACTGAGCATGGACTGATCACATGACTATCATGTAGTGATCACGTGACTTAATGGCGCTGATCATGTGACTGATCATGCGCTGATCATGTTTGCTATCATACACTGATCATGTGCCTCTGGAGGCAATAAACAAAGAGCTGAGTAGGCACGAATCAAACAGTCAGCAGGCAATAATCATGGAACTCAGCTGTGAGGAATCATGCTGCTCAGCTGGCAATAATCAAGCAGCTGAGCAGGCAGGAATTACGCAGCACAGCTGGCAATTGTCAAGCAGATGACAGGCAGGAATCGTGCAGCTCAGCTGCAATTGTCAAGCAGATGACAGGCAGGAATCGCAGCTCAGCTGGCAATTGATCACGCAGATGAGCAGACACTGATCACGCAGCTCATCATGCACTGATCACGTGACTGATCATGCACTGATCACGTGGCTGATCATGCACTGATCACGTGATGATCATGCACTGATCACGTGGCTATCATGCACTGATCACGTGGCTGATCATGCACTGATCACGTGTCTGATCATGCACTGATCACGTGGCTGATCATGCACTGATCACGTGACTGATCATGCACTGATCACGTGGCTATCATGCACTGATCACGTGGCTGATCATGCACGATCACGTAGCTACCATGCACTGGTCACGTGACTGATCATGCACTGATCACGTAATTGATCATGCACTGATCACGTGGCTGATCATGCACTGATCACGTGGCTGATCACACATGATCACGTGACTGATCATGCACTGATCACGTGGCTGATCATGCACTGATCACGTGGCTATCATGCACTGATCACGTGGCTGATCATGCACTGATCACGTGACTGATCATGCACTGATCACGTGGCTGATCATGCACTGATCACGTGACTGATCATGCACTGATCACGTGACTGATCATGCACTGATCACGTGGCTATCATGCACTGCTCACGTGGCTGATCATGCCATGATCACGCAGCTACCATGTACTGGTCACATGACTGATCATGCACTGATCACGTGACTGATCATGCACTGATCACGTGGCTGATCATGCACTGATCACGTGGCTGATCATGCACTGATCACGGGACTGATCATGCACTGATCACGTCTATATCATGCACTGATCACATGACTGCCCATGCACTGATCACGTGGATGATCATACACTAATCTTGTGACAGATCATGCACTGATCACGTGGCTGATCATGCACTGATACCGTGACTGAGCATGGACTGATCACATGACTATCATGTAGTGATCACGTGACTTAATGGCGCTGATCATGTGACTGATCATGCGCTGATCATGTTTGCTATCATACACTGATCATGTGCCTCTGGAGGCAATAAACAAAGAGCTGAGTAGGCACGAATCAAACAGTCAGCAGGCAATAATCATGGAACTCAGTGTGAGGAATCATGCTGCTCAGCTGGCAATAATCAAGCAGCTGAGCAGGCAGGAATTACGCAGCACAGCTGGCAATTGTCAAGCAGATGACAGGCAGGAATCGTGCAGCTCAGCTGGCAATTGTCAAGCAGATGAGCAGACAGTAATCACGCAGCTCAGCAGGCCCTGATCACGTGACTGAGCATGCACTGTTCACGTGGCTGATCATACACTGATCACGTGATGATCATGCACTGATCACTTGGATATCATGCACTGATCACGTGGCTGATCATACACTGTTCACGTGTCTGACCATGCACTGATCACGTGGCTGATCATACACTGCTCACGTAACTGATCATGCACTGATCACGTGGCTATCATGCACTGATCACGTGGCTGAACATGCACTGTTCACGTGGCTGATCACACACCTGTCACGTGACATATCATGCACTGATCACGTGGCACTCATGCACTGATCACGTGGCTGATCATACTCTGCTCACGTAACTCATGCACACATCACGTGGCTATCATGCACTGCTCACGTGGCTCGTCATGGAATGATCACGTAGCAACCATATACTGGTCACGTGACTGATCATGCAAAGATCACGTAAATGATCATGCACTGTTCACGTGACTGATCATGTACTGATCACGTGACTGATCATGCACTGATCACGTGGCTATCATGCTCTGCTCACGTGGCTGATCATGCAACGATCACGTAGCAACCATGTACTGGTCACGTGACTGATCATGCACTGATCACGTAATTGATCCTGCACTGATCACGTGGCTCATCATGCACTGATCACGTGGCTGATCACACATGTATCACGTGACTGATCATGCACTGATCACGTGGCTCTCATGCACTGATCACGTGACTGATCATGCACTGATCACGTCTATATCATGCACTGATCACATGACTGATCATGCACTGATCACGTGGCTGATCATGCACTGATCACGTGACTGATCATGCACTGATCACGTGGCTGATCATGCACTGATCACGTGGCTATCATGCACTGATCACGTGGCTGATCATGCACTGATCACGTGGCTATCATGCACTGATCACGTGGCTGATCATGCACTGATCACGTGACTGATCATGCACTGATCACGTGGCTATCATGCACTGATCACGTGGCTATCATGCACTGATCACGTGGCTGATCATACACTGATCACGTGACTGATCATGCACTGATCACGTGGCTATCATGCACTGATCACGTGGCTATCATGCACTGATCACGTGGCTGATCATGCACTGATCACGTAGCTATCATGCACTGATCACGTGACTGATCATGCACTGATCACGTGACTGATCATGCACTGATCACGTGGCTGATCATGCACTGATCACGTGGCTGATCATGCACTGATCACGTGACTGATCATGCACTGATCACGTGACTGATCATGCACTGATCACGTGGCTATCATGCACTGATCACGTGGCTGATCATGCACTGATCACGTGACTGATCATGCACTGATCACGTGGCTGATCATGCACTGATCACGTGGCTGATCATGCACTGATCACGTGGCTGATCATGCACTGATCACGTGACTATCATGCACTGATCACGTGACTGATCATGCACTGATCACGTGACTGATCATGCACTGATCACGTGGCTATCATGCACTGATCACGTGACTGATCATGCACTGATCAGTCTATATCATGCACTGATCACGTGACTGATCATGCACTGATCACGTGGCTGATCATGCACTGATCACGTGACTGATCATGCACTGATCACGTGGCTGATCATGCACTGATCACGTGACTGATCATGCACTGATCACGTGACTGATCATGCACTGATCACGTCTATATCATGCACTGATCACATGACTGCCCATGCACTGATCACGTGGATGATCATACACTGATCATGTGACTGATCATGCACTGATCACGTGGCTGATCATGCACTGACACGTGACTGAGCATGGACTGATCACATGACTATCATGTAGTGATCACGTGACTTAATGGCACTGATCATGTGACTGATCATGCACTGATCATGTTTGCTATCATACACTGATCATGTGCCTCTGGAGGCAATAAACAAAGAGCTGAGTAGGCACGAATCAAACAGTCAGCAGGCAATAATCATGGAACTCAGCTGTGAGGAATCATGCTGCTCAGCTGGCAATAATCAAGCAGCTGAGCAGGCAGGAATTACGCAGCACAGCTGGCAATTGTCAAGCAGATGACAGGCAGGAATCATGCAGCTCAGCTGGCAATTGTCAAGCAGATGAGCAGACAGTAATCACGCAGCTCAGCAGGCCCTGATCACGTGACTGATCATGCACTGATCACGTGGCTGATCATGCACTGATCACGTGGCTGATCATGCACTGATCACGTGGCTGATCATGCACTGATCACGTGGCTGATCATGCACTGATCACGTGACTGATCATGCACTGATCACGTGGCTGATCATGCACTGATCACGTGGCTGATCATGCACTGATCACGTGGCTATCATGCACTGATCACGTGGCTGATCACACACTCACATGACTGATCATGCACTGATCACGTGGCTATCATGCACTGATCACGTGGCTATCATGCACTGATCACGTGGCTGATCATGCAATGATCACGTAGCTACCATGTACTGGTCACGTGACTGATCATGCACTGATCACGTAATTGATCATGCACTGATCACGTGGCTGATCATGCACTGATCACGTGGCTGATCATGCACTGATCACGTGACTGATCATGCACTGATCACGTGACTGATCATGCACTGATCACGTGGCTATCATGCACTGATCACGTGGCTGACATACACTGATCACGTGCCTGATCATGCACTGATCACGTGGCTGATCATGCACTGATCACGTGACTGATCATGCACTGATCACGTGTCTGATCATGCACTGATCACGTGGCTATCATGCACTGCTCACGTGGCTGATCATGCCATGATCACGCAGCTACCATGTACTGGTCACATGACTGATCATGCACTGATCACGTGACTGATCATGCAGTGATCACGTGGCTATCATGCACTACTCACGTGGCTGATCATGCAATGATCATGTAGCTACCATGTACAGGTCACGTGAATGATCATACACCCATCAGGTGACTGATCATGCACTGATCACGTGGCTATCATGCACTGATCACGAGACTGATCATGCACTGATCACGTCTATATCATGCACTGATCACATGACTGCCCATGCACTGATCACGTGGATGATCATACACTAATCTTGTGACAGATCATGCACTGATCACGTGGCTGATCATGCACTGATACCGTGACTGAGCATGGACTGATCACATGACTATCATGTAGTGATCACGTGACTTAATGGCGCTGATCATGTGACTGATCATGCGCTGATCATGTTTGCTATCATACACTGATCATGTGCCTCTGGAGGCAATAAACAAAGAGCTGAGTAGGCACGAATCAAACAGTCAGCAGGCAATAATCATGGAACTCAGCTGTGAGGAATCATGCTGCTCAGCTGGCAATAATCAAGCAGCTGAGCAGGCAGGAATTACGCAGCACAGCTGGCAATTGTCAAGCAGATGACAGGCAGGAATCGTGCAGCTCAGCTGGCAATTGTCAAGCAGATGAGCAGACAGTAATCACGCAGCTCAGCAGGCCCTGATCACGTGACTGAGCATGCACTGTTCACGTGGCTGATCATACACTGATCACGTGATGATCATGCACTGATCACTTGGATATCATGCACTGATCACGTGGCTGATCATACACTGTTCACGTGTCTGACCATGCACTGATCACGTGGCTGATCATACACTGCTCACGTAACTGATCATGCACTGATCACGTGGCTATCATGCACTGATCACGTGGCTGAACATGCACTGATCACGTGGCTGATCATGCACTGTCACGTGACATATCATGCACTGATCACGTGGCACTCATGCACTGATCACGTGGCTGATCATACTCTGCTCACGTAACTGATCATGCACACATCACGTGGCTATCATGCACTGCTCACGTGGCTGTCATGGAATGATCACGTAGCTACCATATACTGGTCACGTGACTGATCATGCACTGATCACGTAATTGATCATGCACTGATCACGTGGCTGATCATGCACTGATCACGTGGCTGATCATGCACTGATCACGTGACTGATCATGCACTGATCACGTGACTGATCATGCACTGATCACGTGGCTATCATGCACTGATCACGTGGCTGATCATGCACTGATCACGTGCCTGATCATGCACTGATCACATGACTGATCATGCACTGATCACGTGACTGATCATGCACTGATCACGTGGCTATCATGCACTACTCACGTGGCTGATCATGCAATGATCATGTAGCTACCATGTACTGGTCACGTGACTGATCATACACCCATCAGGTGACTGATCATGCACTGATCACGTGGCTATCATGCACTGATCACGTGGCTGATCATGCACTGATCACCTGCCTGATCATGCACTGATCACGTGACTGATCATGCACTGATCACGTGGCTATCATGCACTGATCACGTGGCTGATCATGCACTGATCACGTGGCTGATCATGCACTGATACCGTGACTGAGCATGGACTGATCACATGACTATCATGTAGTGATCACGTGACTTAATGGCGCTGATCATGTGACTGATCATGCGCTGATCATGTTTGCTATCATACACTGATCATGTGCCTCTGGAGGCAATAAACAAAGAGCTGAGTAGGCACGAATCAAACAGTCAGCAGGCAATAATCATGGAACTCAGCTGTGAGGAATCATGCTGCTCAGCTGGCAATAATCAAGCAGCTGAGCAGGCAGGAATTACGCAGCACAGCTGGCAATTGTCAAGCAGATGACAGGCAGGAATCGTGCAGCTCAGCTGGCAATTGTCAAGCAGATGAGCAGACAGTAATCACGCAGCTCAGCAGGCCCAGATCACGTGACTGAGCATGCACTGTTCACGTGGCTGATCATACACTGATCACGTGATGATCATGCACTGATCACTTGGATATCATGCACTGATCACGTGGCTGATCATACACTGTTCACGTGTCTGACCATGCACTGATCACGTGGCTGATCATACACTGCTCACGTAACTGATCATGCACTGATCACGTGGCTATCATGCACTGATCACGTGGCTGAACATGCACTGTTCACGTGGCTGATCACACACCTGTCACGTGACATATCATGCACTGATCACGTGGCACTCATGCACTGATCACGTGGCTGATCATACTCTGCTCACGTAACTGATCATGCACACATCACGTGGCTATCATGCACTGCTCACGTGGCTCGTCATGGAATGATCACGTAGCTACCATATACTGGTCACGTGACTGATCATGCACTGATCACGTAAATGATCATGCACTGTTCACGTGACTGATCATGTACTGATCACGTGACTGATCATGCACTGATCACGTGGCTATCATGCACTGCTCACGTGGCTGATCATGCACTGATCACGTAGCAACCATGCACTGATCACGTGACTGATCATGCACTGATCACGTGGCTGATCATGCACTGATCACGTGGCTGATCACACATGATCACGTGACTGATCATGCACTGATCACGTGGCTATCATGCACTGATCACGTGGCTGTCATGCACTGATCACGTGGATATCATGCACTGATCACGTGGCTGATCACACACTGATCACATGACTGATCATGCACTGATCACGTGGCTATCATGCACTGATCACGTGGCTATCATGCACTGATCACGTGGCTGATCATGCAATGATCACGTAGCTACCATGTACTGGTCACGTGACTGATCATGCACTGATCACGTGACTGATCATGCACTGATCACGTGACTGATCATGCACTGATCACGTGGCTATCATGCACTGATCACGTGGCTGATCATGCACTGATCATGTAGCTACCATGTACTGGTCACGTGACTGATCATACACCCATCAGGTGACTGATCATGCACTGATCACGTGGCTATCATGCACTGATCACGTGGCTGATCATGCACTGATCACGTGCCTGATCATGCACTGATCACGTGACTGATCATGCACTGATCACGTGGCTGATCATGCACTGATCACGTGGCTGATCATGCACTGATCACGTGGCTGATCATGCACTGATACCGTGACTGAGCATGGACTGATCACATGACTATCATGTAGTGATCACGTGACTTAATGGCGCTGATCATGTGACTGATCATGCGCTGATCATGTTTGCTATCATACACTGATCATGTGCCTCTGGAGGCAATAAACAAAGAGCTGAGTAGGCACGAATCAAACAGTCAGCAGGCAATAATCATGGAACTCAGCTGTGAGGAATCATGCTGCTCAGCTGGCAATAATCAAGCAGCTGAGCAGGCAGGAATTACGCAGCACAGCTGGCAATTGTCAAGCAGATGACAGGCAGGAATCGTGCAGCTCAGCTGGCAATTGTCAAGCAGATGAGCAGACAGTAATCACGCAGCTCAGCAGGCCCTGATCACGTGACTGAGCATGCACTGTTCACGTGGCTGATCATACACTGATCACGTGATGATCATGCACTGATCACTTGGATATCATGCACTGATCACGTGGCTGATCATACACTGTTCACGTGTCTGACCATGCACTGATCACGTGGCTGATCATACACTGCTCACGTAACTGATCATGCACTGATCACGTGGCTATCATGCACTGATCACGTGGCTGAACATGCACTGTTCACGTGGCTGATCACACACCTGTCACGTGACATATCATGCACTGATCACGTGGCACTCATGCACTGATCACGTGGCTGATCATACACTGCTCACGTAACTGATCATGCACACATCACGTGGCTATCATGCACTGCTCACGTGGCTCGTCATGGAATGATCACGTAGCTACCATATACTGGTCACGTGACTGATCATGCACTGATCACGTAAATGATCATGCACTGATCACGTGACTGATCATGCACTGATCACGTGGCTATCATGCACTGATCACGTGGCTGATCATGCACTGATCACGTGGCTACCATGCACTGATCACGTGACTGATCATGCACTGATCACGTAATTGATCATGCACTGATCACGTGGCTGATCATGCACTGATCACGTGGCTGATCATGCACTGATCACGTGACTGATCATGCACTGATCACGTGGCTGATCATGCACTGATCACGTGACTGATCATGCACTGATCACGTGGCTGATCATGCACTGATCACGTGGCTATCATGCACTGATCACGTGGCTGATCATGCACTGATCACGTGGCTATCATGCACTGATCACGTGGCTGATCACACACGATCACATGACTGATCATGCACTGATCACGTGGCTATCATGCACTGATCACGTGGCTATCATGCACTGATCACGTGGCTGATCATGCAATGATCACGTAGCTACCATGCACTGATCACGTGACTGATCATGCACTGATCACGTAATTGATCATGCACTGATCACGTGGCTGATCATGCACTGATCACGTGGCTGATCATGCACTGATCACGTGACTGATCATGCACTGATCACGTGACTGATCATGCACTGATCACGTGGCTATCATGCACTGATCACGTGGCTGATCATGCACTGATCACGTGCTGATCATGCACTGATCACGTGGCTGATCATGCACTGATCACGTGACTGATCATGCACTGATCACGTGGCTGATCATGCACTGATCACGTGACTGATCATGCACTGATCACGTGGACTGATCATGCACTGATCACGTGGCTATCATGCACTGATCACGTGGCTGATCATGCATGATCACGCAGCTATCATGCACTGATCACGTGACTGATCATGCACTGATCACGTGACTGATCATGCACTGATCACGTGGCTATCATGCACTGATCACGTGGCTGATCATGCACTGATCACGTAGCTATCATGCACTGATCACGTGACTGATCATGCACTGATCACGTGACTGATCATGCACTGATCACGTGGCTGATCACACATGATCACATGACTGATCATGCACTGATCACGTGACTGATCATGCACTGATCACGTGGCTATCATGCACTACTCACGTGGCTGATCATGCAATGATCATGTAGCTACCATGTACAGGTCACGTGAATGATCATACACCCATCAGGTGACTGATCATGCACTGATCACGTGGCTATCATGCACTGATCACGAGACTGATCATGCACTGATCACGTCTATATCATGCACTGATCACATGACTGCCCATGCACTGATCACGTGGATGATCATACACTAATCTTGTGACAGATCATGCACTGATCACGTGGCTGATCATGCACTGATACCGTGACTGAGCATGGACTGATCACATGACTATCATGTAGTGATCACGTGACTTAATGGCGCTGATCATGTGACTGATCATGCGCTGATCATGTTTGCTATCATACACTGATCATGTGCCTCTGGAGGCAATAAACAAAGAGCTGAGTAGGCACGAATCAAACAGTCAGCAGGCAATAATCATGGAACTCAGGTGTGAGGAATCATGCTGCTCAGCTGGCAATAATCAAGCAGCTGAGCAGGCAGGAATTACGCAGCACAGCTGGCAATTGTCAAGCAGATGACAGGCAGGAATCGTGCAGCTCAGCTGGCAATTGTCAAGCAGATGAGCAGACAGTAATCACGCAGCTCAGCAGGCCCAGATCACGTGACTGAGCATGCACTGTTCACGTGGCTGATCATACACTGATCACGTGATGATCATGCACTGATCACTTGGATATCATGCACTGATCACGTGGCTGATCATACACTGTTCACGTGTCTGACCATGCACTGATCACGTGGCTGATCATACACTGCTCACGTAACTGATCATGCACTGATCACGTGGCTATCATGCACTGATCACGTGGCTGAACATGCACTGTTCACGTGGCTGATCACACACCTGTCACGTGACATATCATGCACTGATCACGTGGCACTCATGCACTGATCACGTGGCTGATCATACTCTGCTCACGTAACTCATGCACACATCACGTGGCTATCATGCACTGCTCACGTGGCTCGTCATGGAATGATCACGTAGCAACCATATACTGGTCACGTGACTGATCATGCAAAGATCACGTAAATGATCATGCACTGTTCACGTGACTGATCATGTACTGATCACGTGACTGATCATGCACTGATCACGTGGCTATCATGCACTGCTCACGTGGCTGATCATGCAACGATCACGTAGCAACCATGTACTGGTCACGTGACTGATCATGCACTGATCACGTAATTGATCCTGCACTGATCACGTGGCTCATCATGCACTGATCACGTGGCTGATCACACATGTATCACGTGACTGATCATGCACTGATCACGTGGCTATCATGCACTGATCACGTGGCTGTCATGCACTGATCACGTGGATATCATGCACTGATCACGTGGCTGATCACACACGTATCACATGACTGATCATGCACTGATCACGTGGCTATCATGCACTGATCACGTGGCTATCATGCACTGATCACGTGGCTGATCATGCACTGATCACGTAGCTACCATGCACTGATCACGTGACTGATCATGCACTGATCACGTAATGATCATGCACTGATCACGTGGCTGATCATGCACTGATCACGTGGCTGATCATGCACTGATCACATAACTGATCATGCACTGATCACGTGACTGATCATGCACTGATCACGTGGCTATCATGCACTGATCACGTGGCTGATCATGCACTGATCACGTGCCTGATCATGCACTGATCACGTGACTGATCATGCACTGATCACGTGACTGATCATGCACTGATCACGTGGCTATCATGCACTGATCACGTGACTGATCATGCACTGATCACGTGGCTATCATGCACTGATCACGTGACTGATCATGCACTGATCACGTGACTGATCATGCACTGATCACGTGGCTATCATGCACTGATCACGTGGCTGATCATGCATGATCACGCAGCTATCATGCACTGATCACGTGACTGATCATGCACTGATCACGTGGCTGATCATGCACTGATCACGTGATGATCATGCACTGATCACGTGGATATCATGCACTGATCACGTGGCTGATCATGCACTGATCACGTGTCTGACCATGCACTGATCACGTGGCTGATCATGCACTGATCACGTAACTGATCATGCACTGATCACGTGGCTATCATGCACTGATCACGTGGCTGATCATGCACTGATCACGTGGCTGATCACACACTGTCACGTGACTATCATGCACTGATCACGTGCACTCATGCACTGATCACGTGGCTGATCATACACTGCTCACGTAACTCATGCACTGATCACGTGGCTATCATGCACTGCTCACGTGGCTGTCATGCAATGATCACGAGCAACCATATACTGGTCACGTGACTGATCATGCACTGATCACGTAAATGATCATGCACTGATCACGTGACTGATCATGCACTGATCACGTGACTGATCATGCACTGATCACGTGGCTATCATGCACTGATCACGTGACTGATCATGCACTGATCACGTGGCTATCATGCACTGATCACGTGGCTATCATGCACTGATCACGTGGCTGATCACACATGATCACGTGACTGATCATGCACTGATCACGTGGCTATCATGCACTGATCACGTGGCTATCATGCACTGATCACGTGGCTGATCATGCACTGATCACGTAGCTACCATGTACTGGTCACGTGACTGATCATGCACTGATCACGTGGCTGATCATGCACTGATCACGTGGCTGATCATGCACTGATCACGTAACTGATCATGCACTGATCACGTGACTGATCATGCACTGATCACGTGGCTATCATGCACTGATCACGTGGCTGACATACACTGATCACGTGCCTGGTCATGCACTGATCACGTGGCTGATCATGCACTGATCACGTGACTGATCATGCACTGATCACGTGTCTGATCATGCACTGATCACGTGGCTATCATGCACTGCTCACGTGGCTGATCATGCCATGATCACGCAACCATGTACTGGTCACATGACTGATCATGCACTGATCACGTGACTGATCATGCAGTGATCACGTGGCTATCATGCACTACTCACGTGGCTGATCATGCAATGATCATGTAGCTACCATGTACAGGTCACGTGAATGATCATACACCCATCAGGTGACTGATCATGCACTGATCACGTGGCTATCATGCACTGATCACGAGACTGATCATGCACTGATCACGTCTATATCATGCACTGATCACATGACTGCCCATGCACTGATCACGTGGATGATCATACACTAATCTTGTGACAGATCATGCACTGATCACGTGGCTGATCATGCACTGATACCGTGACTGAGCATGGACTGATCACATGACTATCATGTAGTGATCACGTGACTTAATGGCGCTGATCATGTGACTGATCATGCGCTGATCATGTTTGCTATCATACACTGATCATGTGCCTCTGGAGGCAATAAACAAAGAGCTGAGTAGGCACGAATCAAACAGTCAGCAGGCAATAATCATGGAACTCAGCTGTGAGGAATCATGCTGCTCAGCTGGCAATAATCAAGCAGCTGAGCAGGCAGGAATTACGCAGCACAGCTGGCAATTGTCAAGCAGATGACAGGCAGGAATCGTGCAGCTCAGCTGGCAATTGTCAAGCAGATGAGCAGACAGTAATCACGCAGCTCAGCAGGCCCAGATCACGTGACTGAGCATGCACTGTTCACGTGGCTGATCATACACTGATCACGTGTCTGATCATGCACTGATCACGTGGCTGATCATACACTGCTCACGTAACTGATCATGCACTGATCACGTGGCTATCATGCACTGATCACGTGGCTGAACATGCACTGTTCACGTGGCTGATCACACACCTGTCACGTGACATATCATGCACTGATCACGTGGCACTCATGCACTGATCACGTGGCTGATCATACTCTGCTCACGTAACTCATGCACACATCACGTGGCTATCATGCACTGCTCACGTGGCTCGTCATGGAATGATCACGTAGCAACCATATACTGGTCACGTGACTGATCATGCAAAGATCACGTAAATGATCATGCACTGTTCACGTGACTGATCATGTACTGATCACGTGACTGATCATGCACTGATCACGTGGCTATCATGCTCTGCTCACGTGGCTGATCATGCAACGATCACGTAGCAACCATGTACTGGTCACGTGACTGATCATGCACTGATCACGTAATTGATCATGCACTGATCACGTGGCTGATCACACATGATCACGTGACTGATCATGCACTGATCACGTGGCTCTCATGCACTGATCACGTGGCTGTCATGCACTGATCACGTGGATATCATGCACTGATCACGTGGCTGATCACACACGATCACATGACTGATCATGCACTGATCACGTGGCTATCATGCACTGATCACGTGGCTATCATGCACTGATCACGTGGCTGATCATGCAATGATCACGTAGCTACCATGTACTGGTCACGTGACTGATCATGCACTGATCACGTAATTGATCATGCACTGATCACGTGGCTGATCATGCACTGATCACGTGGCTGATCATACACTGATCACGTAACTGATCATGCACTGATCACGTGACTGATCATGCACTGATCACGTGGCTATCATGCACTGATCACTTGGCTGACATACACTGATCACGTGCCTGATCATGCACTGATCACGTGGCTGATCATGCACTGATCACGTGACTGATCATGCACTGATCACGTGTCTGATCATGCACTGATCACGTGGCTATCATGCACTGCTCACGTGGCTGATCATGCCATGATCACGCAGCTACCATGTACTGGTCACATGACTGATCATGCACTGATCACGTGACTGATCATGCACTGATCACGTGGCTATCATGCACTACTCACGTGGCTGATCATGCAATGATCATGTAGCTACCATGTACAGGTCACGTGAATGATCATACACCCATCAGGTGACTGATCATGCACTGATCACGTGGCTATCATGCACTGATCACGAGACTGATCATGCACTGTTCACGTCTATATCATGCACTGATCACATGACTGCCCATGCACTGATCACGTGGATGATCATACACTAATCTTGTGACAGATCATGCACTGATCACGTGGCTGATCATGCACTGATACCGTGACTGAGCATGGACTGATCACATGACTATCATGTAGTGATCACGTGACTTAATGGCGCTGATCATGTGACTGATCATGCGCTGATCATGTTTGCTATCATACACTGATCATGTGCCTCTGGAGGCAATAAACAAAGAGCTGAGTAGGCACGAATCAAACAGTCAGCAGGCAATAATCATGGAACTCAGGTGTGAGGAATCATGCTGCTCAGCTGGCAATAATCAAGCAGCTGAGCAGGCAGGAATTACGCAGCACAGCTGGCAATTGTCAAGCAGATGACAGGCAGGAATCGTGCAGCTCAGCTGGCAATTGTCAAGCAGATGAGCAGACAGTAATCACGCAGCTCAGCAGGCCCTGATCACGTGACTGAGCATGCACTGTTCACGTGGCTGATCATACACTGATCACGTGACTGATCATGCACTGATCACGTGGCTGATCATGCACTGATCACGTAACTGATCATGCACTGATCACGTGGCTTATCATGCACTGATCACGTGGCTGATCATGCACTGATCACGTGGCTGATCATGCACTGATCACGTGACTATCATGCACTGATCACGTGGCATCATGCACTGATCACGTGGCTGATCATACACTGATCACGTGACTGATCATGCACTGATCACGTGGCTATCATGCACTGATCACGTGGCTGATCATGCATGATCACGCAGCTACCATGTACTGATCACGTGACTGATCATGCACTGATCACGTGACTGATCATGCACTGATCACGTGGCTATCATGCACTACTCACGTGGCTGATCATGCAATGATCACGTAGCTACCATGTACTGGTCACGTGACTGATCATGCACTGATCACGTGACTGATCATGCACTGATCACGTGGCTATCATGCACTGATCACGTGACTGATCATGCACTGATCACGTCTATATCATGCACTGATCACATGACTGATCATGCACTGATCACGTGGATGATCATGCACTGATCACGTGACAGATCATGCACTGATCACGTGGCTGATCACACACGATCACGTGACTGATCATGCACTGATCACGTGGCTATCATGCACTGATCACGTGCTATCATGCACTGATCACGTGGCTGATCATGCACTGATCACGTGTCTGATCATGCACTGATCACGTGGCTGATCATGCACTGATCACGTAACTGATCATGCACTGATCACGTGGCTATCATGCACTGATCACGTGGCTGATCATGCACTGATCACGTGGCTGATCACACACTGTCACGTGACATATCATGCACTGATCACGTGGCACTCATGCACTGATCACGTGGCTGATCATACACTGCTCACGTAACTCATGCACACATCACGTGGCTATCATGCACTGATCACGTGGCTGTCATGCAATGATCACGTAGCAACCATATACTGGTCACGTGACTGATCATGCAAGATCACGTAAATGATCATGCACTGATCACGTGACTGATCATGCACTGATCACGTGACTGATCATGCACTGATCACGTGGCTATCATGCACTGCTCACGTGGCTGATCATGCAACGATCACGTAGCAACCATGTACTGGTCACGTGACTGATCATGCACTGATCACGTAATTGATCATGCACTGATCACGTGGCTCATCATGCACTGATCACGTGGCTGATCACACATGATCACGTGACTGATCATGCACTGATCACGTGGCTATCATGCACTGATCACGTGGCTGTCATGCACTGATCACGTGGATATCATGCACTGATCACGTGGCTGATCACACACGATCACATGACTGATCATGCACTGATCACGTGGCTATCATGCACTGATCACGTGGCTATCATGCACTGATCACGTGGCTGATCATGCACTGATCACGTAGCTATCATGTACTGATCACGTGACTGATCATGCACTGATCACGTAATTGATCATGCACTGATCACGTGGCTGATCATGCACTGATCACGTGACTGATCATGCACTGATCACGTGACTGATCATGCACTGATCACGTGGCTATCATGCACTGATCACGTGGCTGACATACACTGATCACGTGCCTGATCATGCACTGATCACGTGGCTGATCATGCACTGATCACGTGACTGATCATGCACTGATCACGTGTCTGATCATGCACTGATCACGTGGCTATCATGCACTGCTCACGTGGCTGATCATGCCATGATCACGCAGCTACCATGTACTGGTCACATGACTGATCATGCACTGATCACGTGACTGATCATGCAGTGATCACGTGGCTATCATGCACTACTCACGTGGCTGATCATGCAATGATCATGTAGCTACCATGTACAGGTCACGTGAATGATCATACACCCATCAGGTGACTGATCATGCACTGATCACGTGGCTATCATGCACTGATCACGAGACTGATCATGCACTGTTCACGTCTATATCATGCACTGATCACATGACTGCCCATGCACTGATCACGTGGATGATCATACACTAATCTTGTGACAGATCATGCACTGATCACGTGGCTGATCATGCACTGATACCGTGACTGAGCATGGACTGATCACATGACTATCATGTAGTGATCACGTGACTTAATGGCGCTGATCATGTGACTGATCATGCGCTGATCATGTTTGCTATCATACACTGATCATGTGCCTCTGGAGGCAATAAACAAAGAGCTGAGTAGGCACGAATCAAACAGTCAGCAGGCAATAATCATGGAACTCAGCTGTGAGGAATCATGCTGCTCAGCTGGCAATAATCAAGCAGCTGAGCAGGCAGGAATTACGCAGCACAGCTGGCAATTGTCAAGCAGATGACAGGCAGGAATCGTGCAGCTCAGCTGGCAATTGTCAAGCAGATGAGCAGACAGTAATCACGCAGCTCAGCAGGCCCAGATCACGTGACTGAGCATGCACTGTTCACGTGGCTGATCATACACTGATCACGTGATGATCATGCACTGATCACTTGGATATCATGCACTGATCACGTGGCTGATCATACACTGTTCACGTGTCTGACCATGCACTGATCACGTGGCTGATCATACACTGCTCACGTAACTGATCATGCACTGATCACGTGGCTATCATGCACTGATCACGTGGCTGAACATGCACTGTTCACGTGGCTGATCACACACCTGTCACGTGACATATCATGCACTGATCACGTGGCACTCATGCACTGATCACGTGGCTGATCATACTCTGCTCACGTAACTCATGCACACATCACGTGGCTATCATGCACTGCTCACGTGGCTCGTCATGGAATGATCACGTAGCAACCATATACTGGTCACGTGACTGATCATGCAAAGATCACGTAAATGATCATGCACTGTTCACGTGACTGATCATGTACTGATCACGTGACTGATCATGCACTGATCACGTGGCTATCATGCTCTGCTCACGTGGCTGATCATGCAACGATCACGTAGCAACCATGTACTGGTCACGTGACTGATCATGCACTGATCACGTAATTGATCCTGCACTGATCACGTGGCTCATCATGCACTGATCACGTGGCTGATCACACATGTATCACGTGACTGATCATGCACTGATCACGTGGCTGATCATGCACTGATCACGTAACTGATCATGCACTGATCACGTGGCTGATCATGCACTGATCAGTTGGCTATCATGCACTGATCACGTGGCTGATCATGCATGATCACGTAGCTACCATGTACTGATCACGTGACTGATCATGCACTGATCACGTGACTGATCATGCACTGATCACGTGGCTATCATGCACTGATCACGTGGCTGATCATGCACTGATCACGTAGCTATCATGCACTGATCACGTGACTGATCATGCACTGATCACGTGACTGATCATGCACTGATCACGTGGCTGATCACACATGATCACATGACTGATCATGCACTGATCACGTGACTGATCATGCACTGATCACGTGGCTATCATGCACTACTCACGTGGCTGATCATGCAATGATCATGTAGCTACCATGTACAGGTCACGTGAATGATCATACACCCATCAGGTGACTGATCATGCACTGATCACGTGGCTATCATGCACTGATCACGAGACTGATCATGCACTGATCACGTCTATATCATGCACTGATCACATGACTGCCCATGCACTGATCACGTGGATGATCATACACTAATCTTGTGACAGATCATGCACTGATCACGTGGCTGATCATGCACTGATACCGTGACTGAGCATGGACTGATCACATGACTATCATGTAGTGATCACGTGACTTAATGGCGCTGATCATGTGACTGATCATGCGCTGATCATGTTTGCTATCATACACTGATCATGTGCCTCTGGAGGCAATAAACAAAGAGCTGAGTAGGCACGAATCAAACAGTCAGCAGGCAATAATCATGGAACTCAGGTGTGAGGAATCATGCTGCTCAGCTGGCAATAATCAAGCAGCTGAGCAGGCAGGAATTACGCAGCACAGCTGGCAATTGTCAAGCAGATGACAGGCAGGAATCGTGCAGCTCAGCTGGCAATTGTCAAGCAGATGAGCAGACAGTAATCACGCAGCTCAGCAGGCCCAGATCACGTGACTGAGCATGCACTGTTCACGTGGCTGATCATACACTGATCACGTGATGATCATGCACTGATCACTTGGATATCATGCACTGATCACGTGGCTGATCATACACTGTTCACGTGTCTGACCATGCACTGATCACGTGGCTGATCATACACTGCTCACGTAACTGATCATGCACTGATCACGTGGCTATCATGCACTGATCACGTGGCTGAACATGCACTGTTCACGTGGCTGATCACACACCTGTCACGTGACATATCATGCACTGATCACGTGGCACTCATGCACTGATCACGTGGCTGATCATACTCTGCTCACGTAACTCATGCACACATCACGTGGCTATCATGCACTGCTCACGTGGCTCGTCATGGAATGATCACGTAGCAACCATATACTGGTCACGTGACTGATCATGCAGATCACGTAAATGATCATGCACTGTTCACGTGACTGATCATGTACTGATCACGTGACTGATCATGCACTGATCACGTGGCTATCATGCTCTGCTCACGTGGCTGATCATGCAACGATCACGTAGCAACCATGTACTGGTCACGTGACTGATCATGCACTGATCACGTAATTGATCCTGCACTGATCACGTGGCTCATCATGCACTGATCACGTGGCTGATCACACATGTATCACGTGACTGATCATGCACTGATCACGTGGCTCTCATGCACTGATCACGTGGCTGTCATGCACTGATCACGTGGATATCATGCACTGATCACGTGGCTGATCACACACGTATCACATGACTGATCATGCACTGATCACGTGGCTATCATGCACTGATCACGTGGCTATCATGCACTGATCACGTGGCTGATCATGCAATGATCACGTAGCTACCATGTACTGATCACGTGACTGATCATGCACTGATCACGTAATGATCATGCACTGATCACGTGGCTGATCATGCACTGATCACGTGGCTGATCACACTGATCACGTAACTGATCATGCACTGATCACGTGACTGATCATGCACTGATCACGTGGCTATCATGCACTGATCACGTGGCTGATCATGCACTGATCACGTGCTGATCATGCACTGATCACGTGACTGATCATGCACTGATCACGTGACTGATCATGCACTGATCACGTGGCTATCATGCACTGATCACGTGACTGATCATGCACTGATCACGTGGCTATCATGCACTGATCACGTGACTGATCATGCACTGATCACGTGACTGATCATGCACTGATCACGTGGCTATCATGCACTGATCACGTGGCTGATCATGCATGATCACGCAGCTATCATGCACTGATCACGTGACTGATCATGCACTGATCACGTGGCTGATCATGCACTGATCACGTGATGATCATGCACTGATCACGTGGATATCATGCACTGATCACGTGGCTGATCATGCACTGATCACGTGTCTGACCATGCACTGATCACGTGGCTGATCATGCACTGATCACGTAACTGATCATGCACTGATCACGTGGCTATCATGCACTGATCACGTGGCTGATCATGCACTGATCACGTGGCTGATCACACACTGATCACGTGACTATCATGCACTGATCACGTGGACTCATGCACTGATCACGTGGCTGATCATACACTGCTCACGTAACTCATGCACTGATCACGTGGCTATCATGCACTGCTCACGTGGCTGTCATGCAATGATCACGGCAACCATATACTGGTCACGTGACTGATCATGCACTGATCACGAATGATCATGCACTGATCACGTGACTGATCATGCACTGATCACGTGACTGATCATGCACTGATCACGTGGCTATCATGCACTGATCACGTGACTGATCATGCACTGATCACGTGGCTATCATGCACTGATCACGTGGCTATCATGCACTGATCACGTGGCTGATCACACATGTATCACGTGACTGATCATGCACTGATCACGTGGCTGATCATGCACTGATCACGTGGCTATCATGCACTGATCACGTGGCTGATCATGCACTGATCACGTAGCTACCATGTACTGATCACGTGACTGATCATGCACTGATCACGGCTGATCATGCACTGATCACGTGGCTGATCATGCACTGATCACGTAACTGATCATGCACTGATCACGTGACTGATCATGCACTGATCACGTGGCTATCATGCACTGATCACGTGGCTGACATACACTGATCACGTGCCTGATCATGCACTGATCACGTGGCTGATCATGCACTGATCACGTGACTGATCATGCACTGATCACGTGTCTGATCATGCACTGATCACGTGGCTATCATGCACTGCTCACGTGGCTGATCATGCCTGATCACGCAACCATGTACTGGTCACATGACTGATCATGCACTGATCACGTGACTGATCATGCAGTGATCACGTGGCTATCATGCACTACTCACGTGGCTGATCATGCAATGATCATGTAGCTACCATGTACAGGTCACGTGAATGATCATACACCCATCAGGTGACTGATCATGCACTGATCACGTGGCTATCATGCACTGATCACGAGACTGATCATGCACTGATCACGTCTATATCATGCACTGATCACATGACTGCCCATGCACTGATCACGTGGATGATCATACACTAATCTTGTGACAGATCATGCACTGATCACGTGGCTGATCATGCACTGATACCGTGACTGAGCATGGACTGATCACATGACTATCATGTAGTGATCACGTGACTTAATGGCGCTGATCATGTGACTGATCATGCGCTGATCATGTTTGCTATCATACACTGATCATGTGCCTCTGGAGGCAATAAACAAAGAGCTGAGTAGGCACGAATCAAACAGTCAGCAGGCAATAATCATGGAACTCAGCTGTGAGGAATCATGCTGCTCAGCTGGCAATAATCAAGCAGCTGAGCAGGCAGGAATTACGCAGCACAGCTGGCAATTGTCAAGCAGATGACAGGCAGGAATCGTGCAGCTCAGCTGGCAATTGTCAAGCAGATGAGCAGACAGTAATCACGCAGCTCAGCAGGCCCAGATCACGTGACTGAGCATGCACTGTTCACGTGGCTGATCATACACTGATCACGTGTCTGACCATGCACTGATCACGTGGCTGATCATACACTGCTCACGTAACTGATCATGCACTGATCACGTGGCTATCATGCACTGATCACGTGGCTGAACATGCACTGTTCACGTGGCTGATCACACACCTGTCACGTGACATATCATGCACTGATCACGTGGCACTCATGCACTGATCACGTGGCTGATCATACTCTGCTCACGTAACTCATGCACACATCACGTGGCTATCATGCACTGCTCACGTGGCTCGTCATGGAATGATCACGTAGCAACCATATACTGGTCACGTGACTGATCATGCAAAGATCACGTAAATGATCATGCACTGTTCACGTGACTGATCATGTACTGATCACGTGACTGATCATGCACTGATCACGTGGCTATCATGCTCTGCTCACGTGGCTGATCATGCAACGATCACGTAGCAACCATGTACTGGTCACGTGACTGATCATGCACTGATCACGTAATTGATCATGCACTGATCACGTGGCTGATCACACATGATCACGTGACTGATCATGCACTGATCACGTGGCTCTCATGCACTGATCACGTGGCTGTCATGCACTGATCACGTGGATATCATGCACTGATCACGTGGCTGATCACACACGATCACATGACTGATCATGCACTGATCACGTGGCTATCATGCACTGATCACGTGGCTATCATGCACTGATCACGTGGCTGATCATGCAATGATCACGTAGCTACCATGTACTGGTCACGTGACTGATCATGCACTGATCACGTAATTGATCATGCACTGATCACGTGGCTGATCATGCACTGATCACGTGGCTGATCATACACTGATCACATAACTGATCATGCACTGATCACGTGACTGATCATGCACTGATCACGTGGCTATCATGCACTGATCACTTGGCTGGACATGCACTGATCACGTGCCTGATCATGCACTGATCACGTGGCTGATCATGCACTGATCACGTGACTGATCATGCACTGATCACGTGTCTGATCATGCACTGATCACGTGGCTATCATGCACTGCTCACGTGGCTGATCATGCCATGATCACGCAGCTACCATGTACTGGTCACATGACTGATCATGCACTGATCACGTGACTGATCATGCACTGATCACGTGGCTATCATGAACTACTCACGTGGCTGATCATGCAATGATCATGTAGCTACCATGTACAGGTCACGTGAATGATCATACACCCATCAGGTGACTGATCATGCACTGATCACGTGGCTATCATGCACTGATCACGAGACTGATCATGCATCACGTCTATATCATGCACTGATCACATGACTGCCCATGCACTGATCACGTGGATGATCATACACTAATCTTGTGACAGATCATGCACTGATCACGTGGCTGATCATGCACTGATACCGTGACTGAGCATGGACTGATCACATGACTATCATGTAGTGATCACGTGACTTAATGGCGCTGATCATGTGACTGATCATGCGCTGATCATGTTTGCTATCATACACTGATCATGTGCCTCTGGAGGCAATAAACAAAGAGCTGAGTAGGCACGAATCAAACAGTCAGCAGGCAATAATCATGGAACTCAGGTGTGAGGAATCATGCTGCTCAGCTGGCAATAATCAAGCAGCTGAGCAGGCAGGAATTACGCAGCACAGCTGGCAATTGTCAAGCAGATGACAGGCAGGAATCGTGCAGCTCAGCTGGCAATTGTCAAGCAGATGAGCAGACAGTAATCACGCAGCTCAGCAGGCCCTGATCACGTGACTGAGCATGCACTGTTCACGTGGCTGATCATACACTGATCACGTGACTGATCATGCACTGATCACGTGGCTGATCATGCACTGATCACGTAACTGATCATGCACTGATCACGTGGCTATCATGCACTGATCACGTGGCTGATCATGCACTGATCACGTGGCTGATCACACACTGATCACGTGACTATCATGCACTGATCACGTGGCATCATGCACTGATCACGTGGCTGATCATACACTGATCACGTGACTGATCATGCACTGATCACGTGGCTATCATGCACTGATCACGTGGCTGATCATGCATGATCACGCAGCTACCATGTACTGGTCACATGACTGATCATGCACTGATCACGTGACTGATCATGCACTGATCACGTGGCTATCATGCACTATCACGTGGCTGATCATGCAATGATCATGTAGCTACCATGTACTGGTCACGTGACTGATCATGCACTGATCACGTGACTGATCATGCACTGATCACGTGGCTATCATGCACTGATCACGTGACTGATCATGCACTGATCACGTCTATATCATGCACTGATCACATGACTGCCCATGCACTGATCACGTGGATGATCATGCACTGATCACGTGACAGATCATGCACTGATCACGTGGCTGATCACACTGATCACGTGACTGATCATGCACTGATCACGTGGCTATCATGCACTGATCACGTGCTATCATGCACTGATCACGTGGCTGATCATGCACTGATCACGTGTCTGATCATGCACTGATCACGTGGCTGATCATACACTGATCACGTAACTGATCATGCACTGATCACGTGGCTATCATGCACTGATCACGTGGCTGATCATGCACTGATCACGTGGCTGATCACACACTGTCACGTGACATATCATGCACTGATCACGTGGCACTCATGCACTGATCACGTGGCTGATCATACACTGATCACGTAACTCATGCACACATCACGTGGCTATCATGCACTGATCACGTGGCTGTCATGCAATGATCACGTAGCAACCATATACTGGTCACGTGACTGATCATGCAAGATCACGTAAATGATCATGCACTGATCACGTGACTGATCATGCACTGATCACGTGACTGATCATGCACTGATCACGTGGCTATCATGCACTGCTCACGTGGCTGATCATGCAACGATCACGTAGCAACCATGTACTGGTCACGTGACTGATCATGCACTGATCACGTAATTGATCATGCACTGATCACGTGGCTCATCATGCACTGATCACGTGGCTGATCACACATGATCACGTGACTGATCATGCACTGATCACGTGGCTCTCATGCACTGATCACGTGGCTGTCATGCACTGATCACGTGGATATCATGCACTGATCACGTGGCTGATCACACACGTATCACATGACTGATCATGCACTGATCACGTGGCTATCATGCACTGATCACGTGGCTATCATGCACTGATCACGTGGCTGATCATGCAATGATCACGTAGCTACCATGTACTGATCACGTGACTGATCATGCACTGATCACGTAATTGATCATGCACTGATCACGTGGCTGATCATGCACTGATCACGTAACTGATCATGCACTGATCACGTGACTGATCATGCACTGATCACGTGGCTATCATGCACTGATCACGTGGCTGACATACACTGATCACGTGCCTGATCATGCACTGATCACGTGGCTGATCATGCACTGATCACGTGACTGATCATGCACTGATCACGTGTCTGATCATGCACTGATCACGTGGCTATCATGCACTGCTCACGTGGCTGATCATGCCATGATCACGCAGCTACCATGTACTGGTCACATGACTGATCATGCACTGATCACGTGACTGATCATGCAGTGATCACGTGGCTATCATGCACTACTCACGTGGCTGATCATGCAATGATCATGTAGCTACCATGTACAGGTCACGTGAATGATCATACACCCATCAGGTGACTGATCATGCACTGATCACGTGGCTATCATGCACTGATCACGAGACTGATCATGCACTGTTCACGTCTATATCATGCACTGATCACATGACTGCCCATGCACTGATCACGTGGATGATCATACACTAATCTTGTGACAGATCATGCACTGATCACGTGGCTGATCATGCACTGATACCGTGACTGAGCATGGACTGATCACATGACTATCATGTAGTGATCACGTGACTTAATGGCGCTGATCATGTGACTGATCATGCGCTGATCATGTTTGCTATCATACACTGATCATGTGCCTCTGGAGGCAATAAACAAAGAGCTGAGTAGGCACGAATCAAACAGTCAGCAGGCAATAATCATGGAACTCAGCTGTGAGGAATCATGCTGCTCAGCTGGCAATAATCAAGCAGCTGAGCAGGCAGGAATTACGCAGCACAGCTGGCAATTGTCAAGCAGATGACAGGCAGGAATCGTGCAGCTCAGCTGGCAATTGTCAAGCAGATGAGCAGACAGTAATCACGCAGCTCAGCAGGCCCAGATCACGTGACTGAGCATGCACTGTTCACGTGGCTGATCATACACTGATCACGTGATGATCATGCACTGATCACTTGGATATCATGCACTGATCACGTGGCTGATCATACACTGTTCACGTGTCTGACCATGCACTGATCACGTGGCTGATCATACACTGCTCACGTAACTGATCATGCACTGATCACGTGGCTATCATGCACTGATCACGTGGCTGAACATGCACTGTTCACGTGGCTGATCACACACCTGTCACGTGACATATCATGCACTGATCACGTGGCACTCATGCACTGATCACGTGGCTGATCATACTCTGCTCACGTAACTCATGCACACATCACGTGGCTATCATGCACTGCTCACGTGGCTCGTCATGGAATGATCACGTAGCAACCATATACTGGTCACGTGACTGATCATGCAAAGATCACGTAAATGATCATGCACTGTTCACGTGACTGATCATGTACTGATCACGTGACTGATCATGCACTGATCACGTGGCTATCATGCTCTGCTCACGTGGCTGATCATGCAACGATCACGTAGCAACCATGTACTGGTCACGTGACTGATCATGCACTGATCACGTAATTGATCCTGCACTGATCACGTGGCTCATCATGCACTGATCACGTGGCTGATCACACATGTATCACGTGACTGATCATGCACTGATCCCGTGGCTCTCATGCACTGATCACGTGGCTGTCATGCACTGATCACGTGGATATCATGCACTGATCACGTGGCTGATCACACACGTATCACATGACTGATCATGCACTGATCACGTGGCTATCATGCACTGATCACGTGGCTATCATGCACTGATCACGTGGCTGATCAGCAATGATCACGTAGCTACCATGTACTGGTCACGTGACTGATCATGCACTGATCACGTAATTGATCATGCACTGATCATGTGGCTGATCATGCACTGATCACGTGGCTGATCATACACTGATCACATAACTGATCATGCACTGATCACGTGACTGATCATGCACTGATCACGTGGCTATCATGCACTGATCACTTGGCTGACATACACTGATCACGTGCCTGGTCATGCACTGATCACGTGGCTGATCATGCACTGATCACGTGACTGATCATGCACTGATCTCGTGTCTGATCATGCACTGATCACGTGGCTATCATGCACTGCTCACGTGGCTGATCATGCCATGATCACGCAGCTACCATGTACTGGTCACATGACTGATCATGCACTGATCACGTGACTGATCATGCAGTGATCACGTGGCTATCATGAACTACTCACGTGGCTGATCATGCAATGATCATGTAGCTACCATGTACAGGTCACGTGAATGATCATACACCCATCAGGTGACTGATCATGCACTGATCACGTGGCTATCATGCACTGATCACGAGACTGATCATGCACTGTTCACGTCTATATCATGCACTGATCACATGACTGCCCATGCACTGATCACGTGGATGATCATACACTAATCTTGTGACAGATCATGCACTGATCACGTGGCTGATCATGCACTGATACCGTGACTGAGCATGGACTGATCACATGACTATCATGTAGTGATCACGTGACTTAATGGCGCTGATCATGTGACTGATCATGCGCTGATCATGTTTGCTATCATACACTGATCATGTGCCTCTGGAGGCAATAAACAAAGAGCTGAGTAGGCACGAATCAAACAGTCAGCAGGCAATAATCATGGAACTCAGCTGTGAGGAATCATGCTGCTCAGCTGGCAATAATCAAGCAGCTGAGCAGGCAGGAATTACGCAGCACAGCTGGCAATTGTCAAGCAGATGACAGGCAGGAATCGTGCAGCTCAGCTGGCAATTGTCAAGCAGATGAGCAGACAGTAATCACGCAGCTCAGCAGGCCCAGATCACGTGACTGAGCATGCACTGTTCACGTGGCTGATCATACACTGATCACGTGACTGATCATGCACTGATCACGTGGCTGATCATGCACTGATCACGTGACTGATCATGCACTGATCACGTGGCTGATCATGCACTGATCACGTGGCTGATCATGCACTGATCACGTGACTATCATGCACTGATCACGTGGCATCATGCACTGATCACGTGGCTGATCATGCACTGATCACGTGACTGATCATGCACTGATCACGTGGCTGATCATGCACTGATCACGTGGCTGATCACACACTGTCACGTGACTATCATGCACTGATCACGTGGCATCATGCACTGATCACGTGGCTGATCATACACTGATCACGTGACTGATCATGCACTGATCACGTGGCTATCATGCACTGATCACGTGGCTGATCATGCACTGATCACGTGGCTGATCATGCACTGATCACGTGACTGATCATGCACTGATCACGTGGCATCATGCACTGATCACGTGGCTGATCATGCACTGATCACGTGACTGATCATGCACTGATCACGTGGCTATCATGCACTGATCACGTGGCTGATCATGCACTGATCACGTGGCTGATCACACACTGTCACGTGACATATCATGCACTGATCACGTGGCATCATGCACTGATCACGTGGCTGATCATACACTGATCACGTAACTCATGCACTGATCACGTGGCTATCATGCACTGATCACGTGGCTGTCATGCAATGATCACGTAGCAACCATATACTGGTCACGTGACTGATCATGCACTGATCACGTAAATGATCATGCACTGATCACGTGACTGATCATGCACTGATCACGTGACTGATCATGCACTGATCACGTGGCTATCATGCACTGATCACGTGGCTGATCATGCACTGATCACGTAGCAACCATGCACTGATCACGTGACTGATCATGCACTGATCACGTAACTGATCATGCACTGATCACGTGGCTGATCACACTGATCACGTGACTGATCATGCACTGATCACGTGGCTATCATGCACTGATCACGTGGCTGTCATGCACTGATCACGTGGATATCATGCACTGATCACGTGGCTGATCACACACGATCACATGACTGATCATGCACTGATCACGTGGCTATCATGCACTGATCACGTGGCTATCATGCACTGATCACGTGGCTGATCATGCAATGATCACGTAGCTACCATGTACTGGTCACGTGACTGATCATGCACTGATCACGTAATTGATCATGCACTGATCACGTGGCTGATCATGCACTGATCACGTGGCTGATCATGCACTGATCACGTGACTGATCATGCACTGATCACGTGACTGATCATGCACTGATCACGTGGCTATCATGCACTGATCACGTGGCTGACATACACTGATCACGTGCCTGATCATGCACTGATCACGTGGCTGATCATGCACTGATCACGTGACTGATCATGCACTGATCACGTGTCTGATCATGCACTGATCACGTGGCTATCATGCACTGCTCACGTGGCTGATCATGCCATGATCACGCAGCTACCATGTACTGGTCACATGACTGATCATGCACTGATCACGTGACTGATCATGCAGTGATCACGTGGCTATCATGCACTACTCACGTGGCTGATCATGCAATGATCATGTAGCTACCATGTACAGGTCACGTGAATGATCATACACCCATCAGGTGACTGATCATGCACTGATCACGTGGCTATCATGCACTGATCACGAGACTGATCATGCACTGATCACGTCTATATCATGCACTGATCACATGACTGCCCATGCACTGATCACGTGGATGATCATACACTAATCATGTGACAGATCATGCACTGATCACGTGGCTGATCATGCACTGATACCGTGACTGAGCATGGACTGATCACATGACTATCATGTAGTGATCACGTGACTTAATGGCGCTGATCATGTGACTGATCATGCGCTGATCATGTTTGCTATCATACACTGATCATGTGCCTCTGGAGGCAATAAACAAAGAGCTGAGTAGGCACGAATCAAACAGTCAGCAGGCAATAATCATGGAACTCAGGTGTGAGGAATCATGCTGCTCAGCTGGCAATAATCAAGCAGCTGAGCAGGCAGGAATTACGCAGCACAGCTGGCAATTGTCAAGCAGATGACAGGCAGGAATCGTGCAGCTCAGCTGGCAATTGTCAAGCAGATGAGCAGACAGTAATCACGCAGCTCAGCAGGCCCTGATCACGTGACTGAGCATGCACTGTTCACGTGGCTGATCATACACTGATCACGTGACTGATCATGCACTGATCACGTGGCTGATCATGCACTGATCACGTGACTGATCATGCACTGATCACGTGGCTATCATGCACTGATCACGTGGCTGATCATGCACTGATCACGTGGCTGATCACACACTGTCACGTGACTATCATGCACTGATCACGTGGCACTCATGCACTGATCACGTGGCTGATCATACACTGCTCACGTAACTGATCATGCACTGATCACGTGGCTATCATGCACTGATCACGTGGCTGATCATGCACTGATCACGTGGCTGATCATACACTGTCACGTGACTGATCATGCACTGATCACGTGGCATCATGCACTGATCACGTGGCTGATCATGCACTGATCACGTGACTGATCATGCACTGATCACGTGGCTATCATGCACTGATCACGTGGCTGATCATGCATGATCACGCAGCTACCATGTACTGGTCACGTGACTGATCATGCACTGATCACGTGACTGATCATGCACTGATCACGTGGCTATCATGCACTGATCACGTGGCTGATCATGCAATGATCATGTAGCTACCATGTACTGGTCACGTGACTGATCATGCACTGATCACGTGACTGATCATGCACTGATCACGTGGCTATCATGCACTGATCACGTGACTGATCATGCACTGATCACGTCTATATCATGCACTGATCACATGACTGATCATGCACTGATCACGTGGATGATCATGCACTGATCACGTGACAGATCATGCACTGATCACGTGGCTGATCATGCACTATCACGTGACTGATCATGCACTGATCACGTGGCTATCATGCACTGATCACGTGCTATCATGCACTGATCACGTGGCTGATCATGCACTGATCACGTGTCTGATCATGCACTGATCACGTGGCTGATCATACACTGATCACGTAACTGATCATGCACTGATCACGTGGCTATCATGCACTGATCACGTGGCTGATCATGCACTGATCACGTGGCTGATCACACACTGTCACGTGACATATCATGCACTGATCACGTGGCACTCATGCACTGATCACGTGGCTGATCATACTCTGCTCACGTAACTCATGCATACATCACGTGGCTATCATGCACTGCTCACGTGGCTGTCATGGAATGATCACGTAGCAACCATATACTGGTCACGTGACTGATCATGCAAGATCACGTAAATGATCATGCACTGTTCACGTGACTGATCATGCACTGATCACGTGACTGATCATGCACTGATCACGTGGCTATCATGCACTGCTCACGTGGCTGATCATGCAACGATCACGTAGCAACCATGTACTGGTCACGTGACTGATCATGCACTGATCACGTAATTGATCATGCACTGATCACGTGGCTCATCATGCACTGATCACGTGGCTGATCACACATGTATCACGTGACTGATCATGCACTGATCACGTGGCTCTCATGCACTGATCACGTGGCTGTCATGCACTGATCACGTGGATATCATGCACTGATCACGTGGCTGATCACACACGTATCACATGACTGATCATGCACTGATCACGTGGCTATCATGCACTGATCACGTGGCTATCATGCACTGATCACGTGGCTGATCATGCAATGATCACGTAGCTACCATGTACTGGTCACGTGACTGATCATGCACTGATCACGTAATTGATCATGCACTGATCACGTGGCTGATCATGCACTGATCACGTGACTGATCATGCACTGATCACGTGACTGATCATGCACTGATCACGTGGCTATCATGCACTGATCACGTGGCTGACATGCACTGATCACGTGGCTGATCATGCACTGATCACGTGACTGATCATGCACTGATCACGTGACTGATCATGCACTGATCACGTGGCTATCATGCACTGCTCACGTGGCTGATCATGCCATGATCACGCAGCTACCATGTACTGGTCACATGACTGATCATGCACTGATCACGTGACTGATCATGCAGTGATCACGTGGCTATCATGAACTACTCACGTGGCTGATCATGCAATGATCATGTAGCTACCATGTACAGGTCACGTGAATGATCATACACCCATCAGGTGACTGATCATGCACTGATCACGTGGCTATCATGCACTGATCACGAGACTGATCATGCACTGATCACGTCTATATCATGCACTGATCACATGACTGCCCATGCACTGATCACGTGGATGATCATACACTAATCTTGTGACAGATCATGCACTGATCACGTGGCTGATCATGCACTGATACCGTGACTGAGCATGGACTGATCACATGACTATCATGTAGTGATCACGTGACTTAATGGCGCTGATCATGTGACTGATCATGCGCTGATCATGTTTGCTATCATACACTGATCATGTGCCTCTGGAGGCAATAAACAAAGAGCTGAGTAGGCACGAATCAAACAGTCAGCAGGCAATAATCATGGAACTCAGGTGTGAGGAATCATGCTGCTCAGCTGGCAATAATCAAGCAGCTGAGCAGGCAGGAATTACGCAGCACAGCTGGCAATTGTCAAGCAGATGACAGGCAGGAATCGTGCAGCTCAGCTGGCAATTGTCAAGCAGATGAGCAGACAGTAATCACGCAGCTCAGCAGGCCCAGATCACGTGACTGAGCATGCACTGTTCACGTGGCTGATCATACACTGATCACGTGTCTGATCATGCACTGATCACGTGGCTGATCATACACTGCTCACGTAACTGATCATGCACTGATCACGTGGCTATCATGCACTGATCACGTGGCTGAACATGCACTGTTCACGTGGCTGATCACACACCTGTCACGTGACATATCATGCACTGATCACGTGGCACTCATGCACTGATCACGTGGCTGATCATACTCTGCTCACGTAACTCATGCACACATCACGTGGCTATCATGCACTGCTCACGTGGCTCGTCATGGAATGATCACGTAGCAACCATATACTGGTCACGTGACTGATCATGCACTGATCACGTAAATGATCATGCACTGTTCACGTGACTGATCATGTACTGATCACGTGACTGATCATGCACTGATCACGTGGCTATCATGCTCTGCTCACGTGGCTGATCATGCAACGATCACGTAGCAACCATGTACTGGTCACGTGACTGATCATGCACTGATCACGTAATTGATCATGCACTGATCACGTGGCTGATCACACATGATCACGTGACTGATCATGCACTGATCACGTGGCTCTCATGCACTGATCACGTGGCTGTCATGCACTGATCACGTGGATATCATGCACTGATCACGTGGCTGATCACACACGTATCACATGACTGATCATGCACTGATCACGTGGCTATCATGCACTGATCACGTGGCTATCATGCACTGATCACGTGGCTGATCATGCAATGATCACGTAGCTACCATGTACTGGTCACGTGACTGATCATGCACTGATCACGTAATTGATCATGCACTGATCACGTGGCTGATCATGCACTGATCACGTAACTGATCATGCACTGATCACGTGACTGATCATGCACTGATCACGTGGCTATCATGCACTGATCACTTGGCTGACATACACTGATCACGTGCCTGGTCATGCACTGATCACGTGGCTGATCATGCACTGATCACGTGACTGATCATGCACTGATCTCGTGTCTGATCATGCACTGATCACGTGGCTATCATGCACTGCTCACGTGGCTGATCATGCCATGATCACGCAGCTACCATGTACTGGTCACATGACTGATCATGCACTGATCACGTGACTGATCATGCAGTGATCACGTGGCTATCATGCACTACTCACGTGGCTGATCATGCAATGATCATGTAGCTACCATGTACAGGTCACGTGAATGATCATACACCCATCAGGTGACTGATCATGCACTGATCACGTGGCTATCATGCACTGATCACGAGACTGATCATGCACTGATCACGTCTATATCATGCACTGATCACATGACTGCCCATGCACTGATCACGTGGATGATCATACACTAATCTTGTGACAGATCATGCACTGATCACGTGGCTGATCATGCACTGATACCGTGACTGAGCATGGACTGATCACATGACTATCATGTAGTGATCACGTGACTTAATGGCGCTGATCATGTGACTGATCATGCGCTGATCATGTTTGCTATCATACACTGATCATGTGCCTCTGGAGGCAATAAACAAAGAGCTGAGTAGGCACGAATCAAACAGTCAGCAGGCAATAATCATGGAACTCAGCTGTGAGGAATCATGCTGCTCAGCTGGCAATAATCAAGCAGCTGAGCAGGCAGGAATTACGCAGCACAGCTGGCAATTGTCAAGCAGATGACAGGCAGGAATCGTGCAGCTCAGCTGGCAATTGTCAAGCAGATGAGCAGACAGTAATCACGCAGCTCAGCAGGCCCAGATCACGTGACTGAGCATGCACTGTTCACGTGGCTGATCATACACTGATCACGTGATGATCATGCACTGATCACTTGGATATCATGCACTGATCACGTGGCTGATCATACACTGTTCACGTGTCTGACCATGCACTGATCACGTGGCTGATCATACACTGCTCACGTAACTGATCATGCACTGATCACGTGGCTATCATGCACTGATCACGTGGCTGAACATGCACTGTTCACGTGGCTGATCACACACCTGTCACGTGACATATCATGCACTGATCACGTGGCACTCATGCACTGATCACGTGGCTGATCATACTCTGCTCACGTAACTCATGCACACATCACGTGGCTATCATGCACTGCTCACGTGGCTCGTCATGGAATGATCACGTAGCAACCATATACTGGTCACGTGACTGATCATGCAAAGATCACGTAAATGATCATGCACTGTTCACGTGACTGATCATGTACTGATCACGTGACTGATCATGCACTGATCACGTGGCTATCATGCTCTGCTCACGTGGCTGATCATGCAACGATCACGTAGCAACCATGTACTGGTCACGTGACTGATCATGCACTGATCACGTAATTGATCCTGCACTGATCACGTGGCTCATCATGCACTGATCACGTGGCTGATCACACATGTATCACGTGACTGATCATGCACTGATCCGTGGCTCTCATGCACTGATCACGTGGCTGTCATGCACTGATCACGTGGATATCATGCACTGATCACGTGGCTGATCACACACGTATCACATGACTGATCATGCACTGATCACGTGGCTATCATGCACTGATCACGTGGCTATCATGCACTGATCACGTGGCTGATCAGGCAATGATCACGTAGCTACCATGTACTGGTCACGTGACTGATCATGCACTGATCACGTAATTGATCATGCACTGATCATGTGGCTGATCATGCACTGATCACGTGGCTGATCATACACTGATCACATAACTGATCATGCACTGATCACGTGACTGATCATGCACTGATCACGTGGCTATCATGCACTGATCACTTGGCTGACATACACTGATCACGTGCCTGGTCATGCACTGATCACGTGGCTGATCATGCACTGATCACGTGACTGATCATGCACTGATCACGTGTCTGATCATGCACTGATCACGTGGCTATCATGCACTGCTCACGTGGCTGATCATGCCATGATCACGCAGCTACCATGTACTGGTCACATGACTGATCATGCACTGATCACGTGACTGATCATGCAGTGATCACGTGGCTATCATGAACTACTCACGTGGCTGATCATGCAATGATCATGTAGCTACCATGTACAGGTCACGTGAATGATCATACACCCATCAGGTGACTGATCATGCACTGATCACGTGGCTATCATGCACTGATCACGAGACTGATCATGCACTGTTCACGTCTATATCATGCACTGATCACATGACTGCCCATGCACTGATCACGTGGATGATCATACACTAATCTTGTGACAGATCATGCACTGATCACGTGGCTGATCATGCACTGATACCGTGACTGAGCATGGACTGATCACATGACTATCATGTAGTGATCACGTGACTTAATGGCGCTGATCATGTGACTGATCATGCGCTGATCATGTTTGCTATCATACACTGATCATGTGCCTCTGGAGGCAATAAACAAAGAGCTGAGTAGGCACGAATCAAACAGTCAGCAGGCAATAATCATGGAACTCAGCTGTGAGGAATCATGCTGCTCAGCTGGCAATAATCAAGCAGCTGAGCAGGCAGGAATTACGCAGCACAGCTGGCAATTGTCAAGCAGATGACAGGCAGGAATCGTGCAGCTCAGCTGGCAATTGTCAAGCAGATGAGCAGACAGTAATCACGCAGCTCAGCAGGCCCAGATCACGTGACTGAGCATGCACTGTTCACGTGGCTGATCATACACTGATCACGTGACTGATCATGCACTGATCACGTGGCTGATCATGCACTGATCACGTGACTGATCATGCACTGATCACGTGGCTGATCATGCACTGATCACGTGGCTGATCATGCACTGTCACGTGACTATCATGCACTGATCACGTGGCATCATGCACTGATCACGTGGCTGATCATGCACTGATCACGTGACTGATCATGCACTGATCACGTGGCTGATCATGCACTGATCACGTGGCTGATCATGCACTGTCACGTGACTATCATGCACTGATCACGTGGCATCATGCACTGATCACGTGGCTGATCATGCACTGATCACGTGACTGATCATGCACTGATCACGTGGCTATCATGCACTGATCACGTGGCTGATCATGCACTGATCACGTGGCTGATCATGCACTGATCACGTGACTATCATGCACTGATCACGTGGCATCATGCACTGATCACGTGGCTGATCATGCACTGATCACGTGACTGATCATGCACTGATCACGTGGCTATCATGCACTGATCACGTGGCTGATCATGCACTGATCACGTGGCTGATCACACACTGTCACGTGACTATCATGCACTGATCACGTGGCATCATGCACTGATCACGTGGCTGATCATACACTGATCACGTAACTCATGCACTGATCACGTGGCTATCATGCACTGATCACGTGGCTGTCATGCAATGATCACGTAGCAACCATATACTGGTCACGTGACTGATCATGCACTGATCACGTGACTGATCATGCACTGATCACGTGACTGATCATGCACTGATCACGTGACTGATCATGCACTGATCACGTGGCTATCATGCACTGATCACGTGGCTGATCATGCACTGATCACGTAGCAACCATGCACTGATCACGTGACTGATCATGCACTGATCACGTAATTGATCATGCACTGATCACGTGGCTGATCACACTGATCACGTGACTGATCATGCACTGATCACGTGGCTGATCATGCACTGATCACGTGGCTGTCATGCACTGATCACGTGGATATCATGCACTGATCACGTGGCTGATCACACACGATCACATGACTGATCATGCACTGATCACGTGGCTATCATGCACTGATCACGTGGCTATCATGCACTGATCACGTGGCTGATCATGCAATGATCACGTAGCTACCATGTACTGGTCACGTGACTGATCATGCACTGATCACGTAATTGATCATGCACTGATCACGTGGCTGATCATGCACTGATCACGTGGCTGATCATGCACTGATCACATAACTGATCATGCACTGATCACGTGACTGATCATGCACTGATCACGTGGCTATCATGCACTGATCACGTGGCTGACATACACTGATCACGTGCCTGATCATGCACTGATCACGTGGCTGATCATGCACTGATCACGTGACTGATCATGCACTGATCACGTGTCTGATCATGCACTGATCACGTGGCTATCATGCACTGCTCACGTGGCTGATCATGCCATGATCACGCAGCTACCATGTACTGGTCACATGACTGATCATGCACTGATCACGTGACTGATCATGCAGTGATCACGTGGCTATCATGCACTACTCACGTGGCTGATCATGCAATGATCATGTAGCTACCATGTACAGGTCACGTGAATGATCATACACCCATCAGGTGACTGATCATGCACTGATCACGTGGCTATCATGCACTGATCACGTGACTGATCATGCACTGATCACGTCTATATCATGCACTGATCACATGACTGCCCATGCACTGATCACGTGGATGATCATACACTAATCATGTGACAGATCATGCACTGATCACGTGGCTGATCATGCACTGATACCGTGACTGAGCATGGACTGATCACATGACTATCATGTAGTGATCACGTGACTTAATGGCGCTGATCATGTGACTGATCATGCGCTGATCATGTTTGCTATCATACACTGATCATGTGCCTCTGGAGGCAATAAACAAAGAGCTGAGTAGGCACGAATCAAACAGTCAGCAGGCAATAATCATGGAACTCAGGTGTGAGGAATCATGCTGCTCAGCTGGCAATAATCAAGCAGCTGAGCAGGCAGGAATTACGCAGCACAGCTGGCAATTGTCAAGCAGATGACAGGCAGGAATCGTGCAGCTCAGCTGGCAATTGTCAAGCAGATGAGCAGACAGTAATCACGCAGCTCAGCAGGCCCAGATCACGTGACTGAGCATGCACTGTTCACGTGGCTGATCATACACTGATCACGTGACTGATCATGCACTGATCACGTGGCTGATCATGCACTGATCACGTGACTGATCATGCACTGATCACGTGGCTATCATGCACTGATCACGTGGCTGATCATGCACTGATCACGTGGCTGATCACACACTGTCACGTGACTATCATGCACTGATCACGTGGCACTCATGCACTGATCACGTGGCTGATCATACACTGCTCACGTAACTGATCATGCACTGATCACGTGGCTATCATGCACTGATCACGTGGCTGATCATGCACTGATCACGTGGCTGATCATACACTGTCACGTGACTGATCATGCACTGATCACGTGGCATCATGCACTGATCACGTGGCTGATCATGCACTGATCACGTGACTGATCATGCACTGATCACGTGGCTATCATGCACTGATCACGTGGCTGATCATGCATGATCACGTAGCTACCATGTACTGGTCACGTGACTGATCATGCACTGATCACGTGACTGATCATGCACTGATCACGTGGCTATCATGCACTGATCACGTGGCTGATCATGCACTGATCATGTAGCTACCATGTACTGGTCACGTGACTGATCATGCACTGATCACGTGACTGATCATGCACTGATCACGTGGCTATCATGCACTGATCACGTGACTGATCATGCACTGATCACGTCTATATCATGCACTGATCACGTGACTGATCATGCACTGATCACGTGGATGATCATGCACTGATCACGTGACAGATCATGCACTGATCACGTGGCTGATCATGCACTGATCACGTGACTGATCATGCACTGATCACGTGGCTATCATGCACTGATCACGTGGCTATCATGCACTGATCACGTGGCTGATCATACACTGATCACGTGTCTGATCATGCACTGATCACGTGGCTGATCATGCACTGATCACGTAACTGATCATGCACTGATCACGTGGCTATCATGCACTGATCACGTGGCTGATCATGCACTGATCACGTGGCTGATCACACACTGTCACGTGACATATCATGCACTGATCACGTGGCACTCATGCACTGATCACGTGGCTGATCATACACTGCTCACGTAACTCATGCATACATCACGTGGCTATCATGCACTGATCACGTGGCTGTCATGCAATGATCACGTAGCAACCATATACTGGTCACGTGACTGATCATGCAAGATCACGTAAATGATCATGCACTGTTCACGTGACTGATCATGCACTGATCACGTGACTGATCATGCACTGATCACGTGGCTATCATGCACTGCTCACGTGGCTGATCATGCAACGATCACGTAGCAACCATGTACTGGTCACGTGACTGATCATGCACTGATCACGTAATTGATCATGCACTGATCACGTGGCTGATCATGCACTGATCACGTGGCTGATCACACATGTATCACGTGACTGATCATGCACTGATCACGTGGCTCTCATGCACTGATCACGTGGCTGTCATGCACTGATCACGTGGATATCATGCACTGATCACGTGGCTGATCACACACGTATCACATGACTGATCATGCACTGATCACGTGGCTATCATGCACTGATCACGTGGCTATCATGCACTGATCACGTGGCTGATCATGCAATGATCACGTAGCTACCATGTACTGGTCACGTGACTGATCATGCACTGATCACGTAATTGATCATGCACTGATCACGTGGCTGATCATGCACTGATCACGTGACTGATCATGCACTGATCACGTGACTGATCATGCACTGATCACGTGGCTATCATGCACTGATCACGTGGCTGACATGCACTGATCACGTGGCTGATCATGCACTGATCACGTGACTGATCATGCACTGATCACGTGTCTGATCATGCACTGATCACGTGGCTATCATGCACTGCTCACGTGGCTGATCATGCCATGATCACGCAGCTACCATGTACTGGTCACATGACTGATCATGCACTGATCACGTGACTGATCATGCAGTGATCACGTGGCTATCATGCACTACTCACGTGGCTGATCATGCAATGATCATGTAGCTACCATGTACAGGTCACGTGAATGATCATACACCCATCAGGTGACTGATCATGCACTGATCACGTGGCTATCATGCACTGATCACGAGACTGATCATGCACTGTTCACGTCTATATCATGCACTGATCACATGACTGCCCATGCACTGATCACGTGGATGATCATACACTAATCTTGTGACAGATCATGCACTGATCACGTGGCTGATCATGCACTGATACCGTGACTGAGCATGGACTGATCACATGACTATCATGTAGTGATCACGTGACTTAATGGCGCTGATCATGTGACTGATCATGCGCTGATCATGTTTGCTATCATACACTGATCATGTGCCTCTGGAGGCAATAAACAAAGAGCTGAGTAGGCACGAATCAAACAGTCAGCAGGCAATAATCATGGAACTCAGGTGTGAGGAATCATGCTGCTCAGCTGGCAATAATCAAGCAGCTGAGCAGGCAGGAATTACGCAGCACAGCTGGCAATTGTCAAGCAGATGACAGGCAGGAATCGTGCAGCTCAGCTGGCAATTGTCAAGCAGATGAGCAGACAGTAATCACGCAGCTCAGCAGGCCCAGATCACGTGACTGAGCATGCACTGTTCACGTGGCTGATCATACACTGATCACGTGTCTGATCATGCACTGATCACGTGGCTGATCATACACTGCTCACGTAACTGATCATGCACTGATCACGTGGCTATCATGCACTGATCACGTGGCTGAACATGCACTGTTCACGTGGCTGATCACACACCTGTCACGTGACATATCATGCACTGATCACGTGGCACTCATGCACTGATCACGTGGCTGATCATACTCTGCTCACGTAACTCATGCACACATCACGTGGCTATCATGCACTGCTCACGTGGCTCGTCATGGAATGATCACGTAGCAACCATATACTGGTCACGTGACTGATCATGCAAAGATCACGTAAATGATCATGCACTGTTCACGTGACTGATCATGTACTGATCACGTGACTGATCATGCACTGATCACGTGGCTATCATGCACTGCTCACGTGGCTGATCATGCAACGATCACGTAGCAACCATGTACTGGTCACGTGACTGATCATGCACTGATCACGTAATTGATCATGCACTGATCACGTGGCTGATCACACATGATCACGTGACTGATCATGCACTGATCACGTGGCTCTCATGCACTGATCACGTGGCTGTCATGCACTGATCACGTGGATATCATGCACTGATCACGTGGCTGATCACACACGTATCACATGACTGATCATGCACTGATCACGTGGCTATCATGCACTGATCACGTGGCTATCATGCACTGATCACGTGGCTGATCATGCAATGATCACGTAGCTACCATGTACTGGTCACGTGACTGATCATGCACTGATCACGTAATTGATCATGCACTGATCACGTGGCTGATCATGCACTGATCACGTAACTGATCATGCACTGATCACGTGACTGATCATGCACTGATCACGTGGCTATCATGCACTGATCACTTGGCTGGACATACACTGATCACGTGCCTGGTCATGCACTGATCACGTGGCTGATCATGCACTGATCACGTGACTGATCATGCACTGATCTCGTGTCTGATCATGCACTGATCACGTGGCTATCATGCACTGCTCACGTGGCTGATCATGCCATGATCACGCAGCTACCATGTACTGGTCACATGACTGATCATGCACTGATCACGTGACTGATCATGCAGTGATCACGTGGCTATCATGAACTACTCACGTGGCTGATCATGCAATGATCATGTAGCTACCATGTACAGGTCACGTGAATGATCATACACCCATCAGGTGACTGATCATGCACTGATCACGTGGCTATCATGCACTGATCACGAGACTGATCATGCACTGTTCACGTCTATATCATGCACTGATCACATGACTGCCCATGCACTGATCACGTGGATGATCATACACTAATCTTGTGACAGATCATGCACTGATCACGTGGCTGATCATGCACTGATACCGTGACTGAGCATGGACTGATCACATGACTATCATGTAGTGATCACGTGACTTAATGGCGCTGATCATGTGACTGATCATGCGCTGATCATGTTTGCTATCATACACTGATCATGTGCCTCTGGAGGCAATAAACAAAGAGCTGAGTAGGCACGAATCAAACAGTCAGCAGGCAATAATCATGGAACTCAGCTGTGAGGAATCATGCTGCTCAGCTGGCAATAATCAAGCAGCTGAGCAGGCAGGAATTACGCAGCACAGCTGGCAATTGTCAAGCAGATGACAGGCAGGAATCGTGCAGCTCAGCTGGCAATTGTCAAGCAGATGAGCAGACAGTAATCACGCAGCTCAGCAGGCCCAGATCACGTGACTGAGCATGCACTGTTCACGTGGCTGATCATACACTGATCACGTGATGATCATGCACTGATCACTTGGATATCATGCACTGATCACGTGGCTGATCATACACTGTTCACGTGTCTGACCATGCACTGATCACGTGGCTGATCATACACTGCTCACGTAACTGATCATGCACTGATCACGTGGCTATCATGCACTGATCACGTGGCTGAACATGCACTGTTCACGTGGCTGATCACACACCTGTCACGTGACATATCATGCACTGATCACGTGGCACTCATGCACTGATCACGTGGCTGATCATACTCTGCTCACGTAACTCATGCACACATCACGTGGCTATCATGCACTGCTCACGTGGCTCGTCATGGAATGATCACGTAGCAACCATATACTGGTCACGTGACTGATCATGCAAAGATCACGTAAATGATCATGCACTGTTCACGTGACTGATCATGTACTGATCACGTGACTGATCATGCACTGATCACGTGGCTATCATGCTCTGCTCACGTGGCTGATCATGCAACGATCACGTAGCAACCATGTACTGGTCACGTGACTGATCATGCACTGATCACGTAATTGATCCTGCACTGATCACGTGGCTCATCATGCACTGATCACGTGGCTGATCACACATGTATCACGTGACTGATCATGCACTGATCACGTGGCTCTCATGCACTGATCACGTGGCTGTCATGCACTGATCACGTGGATATCATGCACTGATCACGTGGCTGATCACACACGTATCACATGACTGATCATGCACTGATCACGTGGCTATCATGCACTGATCACGTGGCTATCATGCACTGATCACGTGGCTGATCAGGCAATGATCACGTAGCTACCATGTACTGGTCACGTGACTGATCATGCACTGATCACGTAATTGATCATGCACTGATCATGTGGCTGATCATGCACTGATCACGTGGCTGATCATACACTGATCACATAACTGATCATGCACTGATCACGTGACTGATCATGCACTGATCACGTGGCTATCATGCACTGATCACTTGGCTGACATACACTGATCACGTGCCTGGTCATGCACTGATCACGTGGCTGATCATGCACTGATCACGTGACTGATCATGCACTGATCTCGTGACTGATCATGCACTGATCACGTGGCTTTCATGCACTGCTCACGTGGCTGATCATGTGATATTCACGCAGCTACCATGTACTGGTCACATGACTGATCATGCACTGATCACGTGACTGATCATGCAGTGATCACGTGGCTATCATGAACTACTCACGTTGCTGATCATGCAATGATCATGTAGCTACCATGTACAGGTCACGTGAATGATTATACACCCATCAGGTGACTGATCATGCACTGATCACGTGGCTATCATGCACTGATCACGAGACTGATCATGCACTGTTCACGTCTATATCATGCACTGATCACATGACTCCCCATGCACTGATCACGTGGATGATCATACACTAATCTTGTGACAGATCATGCACTGATCACGTGGCTGATCATGCACTGATACCGTGACTGAGCATGGACTGATCACATGACTATCATGTAGTGATCACGTGACTTAATGGCGCTGATCATGTGACTGATCATGCGCTGATCATGTTTGCTATCATACACTGATCATGTGCCTCTGGAGGCAATAAACAAAGAGCTGAGTAGGCACGAATCAAACAGTCAGCAGGCAATAATCATGGAACTCAGCTGTGAGGAATCATGCTGCTCAGCTGGCAATAATCAAGCAGCTGAGCAGGCAGGAATTACGCAGCACAGCTGGCAATTGTCAAGCAGATGACAGGCAGGAATCGTGCAGCTCAGCTGGCAATTGTCAAGCAGATGAGCAGACAGTAATCACGCAGCTCAGCAGGCCCAGATCACGTGACTGAGCATGCACTGTTCACGTGGCTGATCATACACTGATCACGTGACTGATCATGCACTGATCACGTGGCTGATCATGCACTGATCACGTGACTGATCATGCACTGATCACGTGGCTATCATGCACTGATCACGTGGCTGATCACACACTGTCACGTGACTATCATGCACTGATCACGTGGCATCATGCACTGATCACGTGGCTGATCATGCACTGATCACGTGACTGATCATGCACTGATCACGTGGCTGATCATGCACTGATCACGTGGCTGATCATGCACTGATCACGTGACTATCATGCACTGATCACGTGGCATCATGCACTGATCACGTGGCTGATCATGCACTGATCACGTGACTGATCATGCACTGATCACGTGGCTATCATGCACTGATCACGTGGCTGATCATGCACTGATCACGTGGCTGATCATGCACTGATCACGTGACTGATCATGCACTGATCACGTGGCATCATGCACTGATCACGTGGCTGATCATGCACTGATCACGTGACTGATCATGCACTGATCACGTGGCTATCATGCACTGATCACGTGGCTGATCATGCACTGATCACGTGGCTGATCACACACTGTCACGTGACTATCATGCACTGATCACGTGGCATCATGCACTGATCACGTGGCTGATCATACACTGATCACGTGACTCATGCACTGATCACGTGGCTATCATGCACTGATCACGTGGCTGATCATGCAATGATCACGTAGCAACCATATACTGGTCACGTGACTGATCATGCACTGATCACGTAAATGATCATGCACTGATCACGTGACTGATCATGCACTGATCACGTGACTGATCATGCACTGATCACGTGGCTATCATGCACTGATCACGTGGCTGATCATGCACTGATCACGTAGCAACCATGTACTGATCACGTGACTGATCATGCACTGATCACGTAATTGATCATGCACTGATCACGTGGCTGATCACACATGATCACGTGACTGATCATGCACTGATCACGTGGCTATCATGCACTGATCACGTGGCTGATCATGCACTGATCACGTGGCTATCATGCACTGATCACGTGGCTGATCACACGATCACGTGACTGATCATGCACTGATCACGTGGCTATCATGCACTGATCACGTGGCTATCATGCACTGATCACGTGGCTGATCATGCACTGATCACGTAGCTACCATGCACTGGTCACGTGACTGATCATGCACTGATCACGTAACTGATCATGCACTGATCACGTGGCTGATCATGCACTGATCACGTGGCTGATCATGCACTGATCACGTGACTGATCATGCACTGATCACGTGACTGATCATGCACTGATCACGTGGCTATCATGCACTGATCACGTGGCTGATCATGCACTGATCACGTGACTGATCATGCACTGATCACGTGGCTGATCATGCACTGATCACGTGACTGATCATGCACTGATCACGTGACTGATCATGCACTGATCACGTGGCTATCATGCACTGATCACGTGGCTGATCATGCATGATCACGCAGCTATCATGCACTGTCACGTGACTGATCATGCACTGATCACGTGACTGATCATGCACTGATCACGTGGCTATCATGCACTGATCACGTGGCTGATCATGCACTGATCACGTAGCTATCATGCACTGATCACGTGACTGATCATGCACTGATCACGTGACTGATCATGCACTGATCACGTGGCTGATCACACATGATCACATGACTGATCATGCACTGATCACGTGACTGATCATGCACTGATCACGTGGCTATCATGCACTACTCACGTGGCTGATCATGCAATGATCATGTAGCTACCATGTACAGGTCACGTGAATGATCATACACCCATCAGGTGACTGATCATGCACTGATCACGTGGCTATCATGCACTGATCACGTGACTGATCATGCACTGATCACGTCTATATCATGCACTGATCACATGACTGCCCATGCACTGATCACGTGGATGATCATACACTAATCATGTGACAGATCATGCACTGATCACGTGGCTGATCATGCACTGATACCGTGACTGAGCATGGACTGATCACATGACTATCATGTAGTGATCACGTGACTTAATGGCGCTGATCATGTGACTGATCATGCGCTGATCATGTTTGCTATCATACACTGATCATGTGCCTCTGGAGGCAATAAACAAAGAGCTGAGTAGGCACGAATCAAACAGTCAGCAGGCAATAATCATGGAACTCAGCTGTGAGGAATCATGCTGCTCAGCTGGCAATAATCAAGCAGCTGAGCAGGCAGGAATTACGCAGCACAGCTGGCAATTGTCAAGCAGATGACAGGCAGGAATCGTGCAGCTCAGCTGGCAATTGTCAAGCAGATGAGCAGACAGTAATCACGCAGCTCAGCAGGCCCAGATCACGTGACTGAGCATGCACTGTTCACGTGGCTGATCATACACTGATCACTGATCATGCACTGATCACGTGGCTGATCATGCACTGATCACGTAACTGATCATGCACTGATCACGTGGCTATCATGCACTGATCACGTGGCTGATCATGCACTGATCACGTGGCTGATCATGCACTGTCACGTGACTATCATGCACTGATCACGTGGCACTCATGCACTGATCACGTGGCTGATCATACACTGCTCACGTAACTGATCATGCACTGATCACGTGGCTATCATGCACTGATCACGTGGCTGATCATGCACTGATCACGTGGCTGATCATACACTGTCACGTGACTGATCATGCACTGATCACGTGGCATCATGCACTGATCACGTGGCTGATCATGCACTGATCACGTGACTGATCATGCACTGATCACGTGGCTATCATGCACTGATCACGTGGCTGATCATGCCATGATCACGCAGCTACCATGTACTGGTCACGTGACTGATCATGCACTGATCACGTGACTGATCATGCACTGATCACGTGGCTATCATGCACTGATCACGTGGCTGATCATGCAATGATCATGTAGCTACCATGTACTGGTCACGTGACTGATCATGCACTGATCACGTGACTGATCATGCACTGATCACGTGGCTATCATGCACTGATCACGTGACTGATCATGCACTGATCACGTCTATATCATGCACTGATCACATGACTGATCATGCACTGATCACGTGGATGATCATGCACTGATCACGTGACAGATCATGCACTGATCACGTGGCTGATCATGCACGTATCACGTGACTGATCATGCACTGATCACGTGGCTATCATGCACTGATCACGTGGCTATCATGCACTGATCACGTGGCTGATCATGCACTGATCACGTGTCTGATCATGCACTGATCACGTGGCTGATCATACACTGATCACGTAACTGATCATGCACTGATCACGTGGCTATCATGCACTGATCACGTGGCTGAACATGCACTGATCACGTGGCTGATCACACACTGTCACGTGACATATCATGCACTGATCACGTGGCACTCATGCACTGATCACGTGGCTGATCATACTCTGCTCACGTAACTCATGCATACATCACGTGGCTATCATGCACTGCTCACGTGGCTGTCATGGAATGATCACGTAGCAACCATATACTGGTCACGTGACTGATCATGCAAGATCACGTAAATGATCATGCACTGTTCACGTGACTGATCATGCACTGATCACGTGACTGATCATGCACTGATCACGTGGCTATCATGCACTGCTCACGTGGCTGATCATGCACGATCACGTAGCAACCATGTACTGGTCACGTGACTGATCATGCACTGATCACGTAATTGATCATGCACTGATCACGTGGCTCATCATGCACTGATCACGTGGCTGATCACACATGTATCACGTGACTGATCATGCACTGATCACGTGGCTCTCATGCACTGATCACGTGGCTGTCATGCACTGATCACGTGGATATCATGCACTGATCACGTGGCTGATCACACACGTATCACATGACTGATCATGCACTGATCACGTGGCTATCATGCACTGATCACGTGGCTATCATGCACTGATCACGTGGCTGATCATGCAATGATCACGTAGCTACCATGTACTGGTCACGTGACTGATCATGCACTGATCACGTAATTGATCATGCACTGATCACGTGGCTGATCATGCACTGATCACGTGACTGATCATGCACTGATCACGTGACTGATCATGCACTGATCACGTGGCTATCATGCACTGATCACGTGGCTGATCATGCACTGATCACGTGGCTGATCATGCACTGATCACGTGACTGATCATGCACTGATCACGTGACTGATCATGCACTGATCACGTGGCTATCATGCACTGCTCACGTGGCTGATCATGCCATGATCACGCAGCTACCATGTACTGGTCACATGACTGATCATGCACTGATCACGTGACTGATCATGCAGTGATCACGTGGCTATCATGCACTACTCACGTGGCTGATCATGCAATGATCATGTAGCTACCATGTACAGGTCACGTGAATGATCATACACCCATCAGGTGACTGATCATGCACTGATCACGTGGCTATCATGCACTGATCACGAGACTGATCATGCACTGATCACGTCTATATCATGCACTGATCACATGACTGCCCATGCACTGATCACGTGGATGATCATACACTAATCTTGTGACAGATCATGCACTGATCACGTGGCTGATCATGCACTGATACCGTGACTGAGCATGGACTGATCACATGACTATCATGTAGTGATCACGTGACTTAATGGCGCTGATCATGTGACTGATCATGCGCTGATCATGTTTGCTATCATACACTGATCATGTGCCTCTGGAGGCAATAAACAAAGAGCTGAGTAGGCACGAATCAAACAGTCAGCAGGCAATAATCATGGAACTCAGGTGTGAGGAATCATGCTGCTCAGCTGGCAATAATCAAGCAGCTGAGCAGGCAGGAATTACGCAGCACAGCTGGCAATTGTCAAGCAGATGACAGGCAGGAATCGTGCAGCTCAGCTGGCAATTGTCAAGCAGATGAGCAGACAGTAATCACGCAGCTCAGCAGGCCCAGATCACGTGACTGAGCATGCACTGTTCACGTGGCTGATCATACACTGATCACGTGTCTGATCATGCACTGATCACGTGGCTGATCATACACTGCTCACGTAACTGATCATGCACTGATCACGTGGCTATCATGCACTGATCACGTGGCTGAACATGCACTGTTCACGTGGCTGATCACACACCTGTCACGTGACATATCATGCACTGATCACGTGGCACTCATGCACTGATCACGTGGCTGATCATACTCTGCTCACGTAACTCATGCACACATCACGTGGCTATCATGCACTGCTCACGTGGCTCGTCATGGAATGATCACGTAGCAACCATATACTGGTCACGTGACTGATCATGCAAAGATCACGTAAATGATCATGCACTGTTCACGTGACTGATCATGTACTGATCACGTGACTGATCATGCACTGATCACGTGGCTATCATGCTCTGCTCACGTGGCTGATCATGCAACGATCACGTAGCAACCATGTACTGGTCACGTGACTGATCATGCACTGATCACGTAATTGATCATGCACTGATCACGTGGCTGATCACACATGTATCACGTGACTGATCATGCACTGATCACGTGGCTCTCATGCACTGATCACGTGGCTGTCATGCACTGATCACGTGGATATCATGCACTGATCACGTGGCTGATCACACACGTATCACATGACTGATCATGCACTGATCACGTGGCTATCATGCACTGATCACGTGGCTATCATGCACTGATCACGTGGCTGATCATGCAATGATCACGTAGCTACCATGTACTGGTCACGTGACTGATCATGCACTGATCACGTAATTGATCATGCACTGATCACGTGGCTGATCATGCACTGATCACGTAACTGATCATGCACTGATCACGTGACTGATCATGCACTGATCACGTGGCTATCATGCACTGATCACTTGGCTGACATACACTGATCACGTGCCTGGTCATGCACTGATCACGTGGCTGATCATGCACTGATCACGTGACTGATCATGCACTGATCACGTGTCTGATCATGCACTGATCACGTGGCTATCATGCACTGCTCACGTGGCTGATCATGCCATGATCACGCAGCTACCATGTACTGGTCACATGACTGATCATGCACTGATCACGTGACTGATCATGCAGTGATCACGTGGCTATCATGCACTACTCACGTGGCTGATCATGCAATGATCATGTAGCTACCATGTACAGGTCACGTGAATGATCATACACCCATCAGGTGACTGATCATGCACTGATCACGTGGCTATCATGCACTGATCACGAGACTGATCATGCACTGTTCACGTCTATATCATGCACTGATCACATGACTGCCCATGCACTGATCACGTGGATGATCATACACTAATCTTGTGACAGATCATGCACTGATCACGTGGCTGATCATGCACTGATACCGTGACTGAGCATGGACTGATCACATGACTATCATGTAGTGATCACGTGACTTAATGGCGCTGATCATGTGACTGATCATGCGCTGATCATGTTTGCTATCATACACTGATCATGTGCCTCTGGAGGCAATAAACAAAGAGCTGAGTAGGCACGAATCAAACAGTCAGCAGGCAATAATCATGGAACTCAGCTGTGAGGAATCATGCTGCTCAGCTGGCAATAATCAAGCAGCTGAGCAGGCAGGAATTACGCAGCACAGCTGGCAATTGTCAAGCAGATGACAGGCAGGAATCGTGCAGCTCAGCTGGCAATTGTCAAGCAGATGAGCAGACAGTAATCACGCAGCTCAGCAGGCCCAGATCACGTGACTGAGCATGCACTGTTCACGTGGCTGATCATACACTGATCACGTGATGATCATGCACTGATCACTTGGATATCATGCACTGATCACGTGGCTGATCATACACTGTTCACGTGTCTGACCATGCACTGATCACGTGGCTGATCATACACTGCTCACGTAACTGATCATGCACTGATCACGTGGCTATCATGCACTGATCACGTGGCTGAACATGCACTGTTCACGTGGCTGATCACACACCTGTCACGTGACATATCATGCACTGATCACGTGGCACTCATGCACTGATCACGTGGCTGATCATACTCTGCTCACGTAACTCATGCACACATCACGTGGCTATCATGCACTGCTCACGTGGCTCGTCATGGAATGATCACGTAGCAACCATATACTGGTCACGTGACTGATCATGCAAAGATCACGTAAATGATCATGCACTGTTCACGTGACTGATCATGTACTGATCACGTGACTGATCATGCACTGATCACGTGGCTATCATGCTCTGCTCACGTGGCTGATCATGCAACGATCACGTAGCAACCATGTACTGGTCACGTGACTGATCATGCACTGATCACGTAATTGATCCTGCACTGATCACGTGGCTCATCATGCACTGATCACGTGGCTGATCACACATGTATCACGTGACTGATCATGCACTGATCACGTGGCTCTCATGCACTGATCACGTGGCTGTCATGCACTGATCACGTGGATATCATGCACTGATCACGTGGCTGATCACACACGTATCACATGACTGATCATGCACTGATCACGTGGCTATCATGCACTGATCACGTGGCTATCATGCACTGATCACGTGGCTGATCAGCAATGATCACGTAGCTACCATGTACTGGTCACGTGACTGATCATGCACTGATCACGTAATTGATCATGCACTGATCACGTGGCTGATCATGCACTGATCACGTGGCTGATCATACACTGATCACGTAACTGATCATGCACTGATCACGTGACTGATCATGCACTGATCACGTGGCTATCATGCACTGATCACGTGGCTGATCATGCACTGATCACGTGCCTGATCATGCACTGATCACGTGGCTGATCATGCACTGATCACGTGGCTGATCATGCATGATCACGCAGCTACCATGTACTGGTCACATGACTGATCATGCACTGATCACGTGACTGATCATGCAGTGATCACGTGGCTATCATGAACTACTCACGTGGCTGATCATGCAATGATCATGTAGCTACCATGTACAGGTCACGTGAATGATCATACACCCATCAGGTGACTGATCATGCACTGATCACGTGGCTATCATGCACTGATCACGAGACTGATCATGCACTGTTCACGTCTATATCATGCACTGATCACATGACTGCCCATGCACTGATCACGTGGATGATCATACACTAATCTTGTGACAGATCATGCACTGATCACGTGGCTGATCATGCACTGATACCGTGACTGAGCATGGACTGATCACATGACTATCATGTAGTGATCACGTGACTTAATGGCGCTGATCATGTGACTGATCATGCGCTGATCATGTTTGCTATCATACACTGATCATGTGCCTCTGGAGGCAATAAACAAAGAGCTGAGTAGGCACGAATCAAACAGTCAGCAGGCAATAATCATGGAACTCAGCTGTGAGGAATCATGCTGCTCAGCTGGCAATAATCAAGCAGCTGAGCAGGCAGGAATTACGCAGCACAGCTGGCAATTGTCAAGCAGATGACAGGCAGGAATCGTGCAGCTCAGCTGGCAATTGTCAAGCAGATGAGCAGACAGTAATCACGCAGCTCAGCAGGCCCAGATCACGTGACTGAGCATGCACTGTTCACGTGGCTGATCATACACTGATCACGTGACTGATCATGCACTGATCACGTGGCTGATCATGCACTGATCACGTGACTGATCATGCACTGATCACGTGGCTATCATGCACTGATCACGTGGCTGATCATACACTGTCACGTGACTATCATGCACTGATCACGTGGCATCATGCACTGATCACGTGGCTGATCATGCACTGATCACGTGACTGATCATGCACTGATCACGTGGCTGATCATGCACTGATCACGTGGCTGATCATGCACTGATCACGTGACTATCATGCACTGATCACGTGGCATCATGCACTGATCACGTGGCTGATCATACACTGATCACGTAACTGATCATGCACTGATCACGTGGCTATCATGCACTGATCACGTGGCTGATCATGCACTGATCACGTGGCTGATCACACACTGTCACGTGACTATCATGCACTGATCACGTGGCACTCATGCACTGATCACGTGGCTGATCATACACTGATCACGTAACTCATGCACACATCACGTGGCTATCATGCACTGCTCACGTGGCTGTCATGGCATGATCACGTAGCAACCATATACTGGTCACGTGACTGATCATGCACTGATCACGTAAATGATCATGCACTGATCACGTGACTGATCATGCACTGATCACGTGACTGATCATGCACTGATCACGTGGCTATCATGCACTGATCACGTGGCTGATCATGCAACGATCACGTAGCAACCATGTACTGGTCACGTGACTGATCATGCACTGATCACGTAATTGATCATGCACTGATCACGTGGCTGATCATGCACTGATCACGTGGCTGATCACACATGATCACGTGACTGATCATGCACTGATCACGTGGCTCTCATGCACTGATCACGTGGCTGTCATGCACTGATCACGTGGATATCATGCACTGATCACGTGGCTGATCACACACGTATCACATGACTGATCATGCACTGATCACGTGGCTATCATGCACTGATCACGTGGCTGATCAGCAATGATCACGTAGCTACCATGTACTGGTCACGTGACTGATCATGCACTGATCACGTAATTGATCATGCACTGATCACGTGGCTGATCATGCACTGATCACGTGGCTGATCATACACTGATCACGTAACTGATCATGCACTGATCACGTGACTGATCATGCACTGATCACGTGGCTATCATGCACTGATCACTTGGCTGACATACACTGATCACGTGCCTGATCATGCACTGATCACGTGGCTGATCATGCACTGATCACGTGACTGATCATGCACTGATCACGTGACTGATCATGCACTGATCACGTGGCTATCATGCACTGCTCACGTGGCTGATCATGCCATGATCACGCAGCTACCATGTACTGGTCACATGACTGATCATGCACTGATCACGTGACTGATCATGCAGTGATCACGTGGCTATCATGCACTACTCACGTGGCTGATCATGCAATGATCATGTAGCTACCATGTACAGGTCACGTGAATGATCATACACCCATCAGGTGACTGATCATGCACTGATCACGTGGCTATCATGCACTGATCACGAGACTGATCATGCACTGATCACGTCTATATCATGCACTGATCACATGACTGCCCATGCACTGATCACGTGGATGATCATACACTAATCTTGTGACAGATCATGCACTGATCACGTGGCTGATCATGCACTGATACCGTGACTGAGCATGGACTGATCACATGACTATCATGTAGTGATCACGTGACTTAATGGCGCTGATCATGTGACTGATCATGCGCTGATCATGTTTGCTATCATACACTGATCATGTGCCTCTGGAGGCAATAAACAAAGAGCTGAGTAGGCACGAATCAAACAGTCAGCAGGCAATAATCATGGAACTCAGCTGTGAGGAATCATGCTGCTCAGCTGGCAATAATCAAGCAGCTGAGCAGGCAGGAATTACGCAGCACAGCTGGCAATTGTCAAGCAGATGACAGGCAGGAATCGTGCAGCTCAGCTGGCAATTGTCAAGCAGATGAGCAGACAGTAATCACGCAGCTCAGCAGGCCCAGATCACGTGACTGAGCATGCACTGTTCACGTGGCTGATCATACACTGATCACGTGACTGATCATGCACTGATCACGTGGCTATCATGCACTGATCACGTGGCTGATCATACACTGTCACGTGACTGATCATGCACTGATCACGTGGCATCATGCACTGATCACGTGGCTGATCATGCACTGATCACGTGGCTGATCATGCACTGATCACGTGGCTGATCATGCACTGATCACGTGGCTGATCACACACTGTCACGTGACATATCATGCACTGATCACGTGGCACTCATGCACTGATCACGTGGCTGATCATACACTGCTCACGTAACTGATCATGCACTGATCACGTGGCTATCATGCACTGATCACGTGGCTGATCATGCACTGATCACGTGGCTGATCATACACTGTCACGTGACTGATCATGCACTGATCACGTGGCACTCATGCACTGATCACGTGGCTGATCATACACTGATCACGTGACTCATGCACTGATCACGTGGCTATCATGCACTGCTCACGTGGCTGATCATGCAATGATCACGTAGCAACCATATACTGGTCACGTGACTGATCATGCACTGATCACGTAAATGATCATGCACTGATCACGTGACTGATCATGCACTGATCACGTGACTGATCATGCACTGATCACGTGGCTATCATGCACTGATCACGTGGCTGATCATGCACTGATCACGTAGCAACCATGCACTGATCACGTGACTGATCATGCACTGATCACGTAATTGATCATGCACTGATCACGTGGCTCATCATGCACTGATCACGTGGCTGATCACACATGATCACGTGACTGATCATGCACTGATCACGTGGCTCTCATGCACTGATCACGTGGCTGTCATGCACTGATCACGTGGCTATCATGCACTGATCACGTGGCTGATCATGCACGATCACGTGACTGATCATGCACTGATCACGTGGCTATCATGCACTGATCACGTGGCTGATCATGCACTGATCACGTAGCTATCATGCACTGTCACGTGACTGATCATGCACTGATCACGTAACTGATCATGCACTGATCACGTGGCTGATCATGCACTGATCACGTGGCTATCATGCACTGATCACTTGGCTGACATACACTGATCACGTGCCTGGTCATGCACTGATCACGTGGCTGATCATGCACTGATCACGTGACTGATCATGCACTGATCACGTGTCTGATCATGCACTGATCACGTGGCTATCATGCACTGCTCACGTGGCTGATCATGCCATGATCACGCAGCTACCATGTACTGGTCACATGACTGATCATGCACTGATCACGTGACTGATCATGCAGTGATCACGTGGCTATCATGAACTACTCACGTGGCTGATCATGCAATGATCATGTAGCTACCATGTACAGGTCACGTGAATGATCATACACCCATCAGGTGACTGATCATGCACTGATCACGTGGCTATCATGCACTGATCACGAGACTGATCATGCACTGTTCACGTCTATATCATGCACTGATCACATGACTGCCCATGCACTGATCACGTGGATGATCATACACTAATCTTGTGACAGATCATGCACTGATCACGTGGCTGATCATGCACTGATACCGTGACTGAGCATGGACTGATCACATGACTATCATGTAGTGATCACGTGACTTAATGGCGCTGATCATGTGACTGATCATGCGCTGATCATGTTTGCTATCATACACTGATCATGTGCCTCTGGAGGCAATAAACAAAGAGCTGAGTAGGCACGAATCAAACAGTCAGCAGGCAATAATCATGGAACTCAGGTGTGAGGAATCATGCTGCTCAGCTGGCAATAATCAAGCAGCTGAGCAGGCAGGAATTACGCAGCACAGCTGGCAATTGTCAAGCAGATGACAGGCAGGAATCGTGCAGCTCAGCTGGCAATTGTCAAGCAGATGAGCAGACAGTAATCACGCAGCTCAGCAGGCCCAGATCACGTGACTGAGCATGCACTGTTCACGTGGCTGATCATGCACTGATCACGTGACTGATCATGCACTGATCACGTGGATGATCATGCACTGATCACGTGACTGATCATGCACTGATCACGTGGCTGATCATACACTGATCACGTGACTGATCATGCACTGATCACGTGGCTGATCATGCACTGATCACGTGGCTGATCATGCACTGATCACGTGGCTGATCATGCACTGATCACGTGGCTGATCATGCACTGATCACGTGGCTGATCATGCACTGATCACGTGACTGATCATGCACTGATCACGTGGCTATCATGCACTGATCACGTGGCACTCATGCACTGATCACGTGGCTGATCATACTGCTCACGTAACTCATGCACTGATCACGTGGCTATCATGCACTGCTCACGTGGCTCGTCATGGAATGATCACGTAGCAACCATATACTGGTCACGTGACTGATCATGCAAAGATCACGTAAATGATCATGCACTGTTCACGTGACTGATCATGCACTGATCACGTGACTGATCATGCACTGATCACGTGGCTATCATGCACTGCTCACGTGGCTGATCATGCAACGATCACGTAGCAACCATGTACTGGTCACGTGACTGATCATGCACTGATCACGTAATTGATCATGCACTGATCACGTGGCTCATCATGCACTGATCACGTGGCTGATCACACATGTATCACGTGACTGATCATGCACTGATCACGTGGCTCTCATGCACTGATCACGTGGCTGTCATGCACTGATCACGTGGATATCATGCACTGATCACGTGGCTGATCACACACGTATCACATGACTGATCATGCACTGATCACGTGGCTATCATGCACTGATCACGTGGCTATCATGCACTGATCACGTGGCTGATCATGCAATGATCACGTAGCTACCATGTACTGGTCACGTGACTGATCATGCACTGATCACGTAATTGATCATGCACTGATCATGTGGCTGATCATGCACTGATCACGTGGCTGATCATGCACTGATCACGTAACTGATCATGCACTGATCACGTGACTGATCATGCACTGATCACGTGGCTATCATGCACTGATCACGTGGCTGACATACACTGATCACGTGCCTGATCATGCACTGATCACGTGGCTGATCATGCACTGATCACGTGACTGATCATGCACTGATCACGTGGCTATCATGCACTGCTCACGTGGCTGATCATGCCATGATCACGCAGCTACCATGTACTGGTCACATGACTGATCATGCACTGATCACGTGACTGATCATGCAGTGATCACGTGGCTATCATGAACTACTCACGTGGCTGATCATGCAATGATCATGTAGCTACCATGTACAGGTCACGTGAATGATCATACACCCATCAGGTGACTGATCATGCACTGATCACGTGGCTATCATGCACTGATCACGAGACTGATCATGCACTGTTCACGTCTATATCATGCACTGATCACATGACTGCCCATGCACTGATCACGTGGATGATCATACACTAATCTTGTGACAGATCATGCACTGATCACGTGGCTGATCATGCACTGATACCGTGACTGAGCATGGACTGATCACATGACTATCATGTAGTGATCACGTGACTTAATGGCGCTGATCATGTGACTGATCATGCGCTGATCATGTTTGCTATCATACACTGATCATGTGCCTCTGGAGGCAATAAACAAAGAGCTGAGTAGGCACGAATCAAACAGTCAGCAGGCAATAATCATGGAACTCAGCTGTGAGGAATCATGCTGCTCAGCTGGCAATAATCAAGCAGCTGAGCAGGCAGGAATTACGCAGCACAGCTGGCAATTGTCAAGCAGATGACAGGCAGGAATCGTGCAGCTCAGCTGGCAATTGTCAAGCAGATGAGCAGACAGTAATCACGCAGCTCAGCAGGCCCAGATCACGTGACTGAGCATGCACTGTTCACGTGGCTGATCATACACTGATCACGTGTCTGATCATGCACTGATCACGTGGCTGATCATACACTGCTCACGTAACTGATCATGCACTGATCACGTGGCTATCATGCACTGATCACGTGGCTGAACATGCACTGTTCACGTGGCTGATCACACACCTGTCACGTGACATATCATGCACTGATCACGTGGCACTCATGCACTGATCACGTGGCTGATCATACTCTGCTCACGTAACTCATGCACACATCACGTGGCTATCATGCACTGCTCACGTGGCTCGTCATGGAATGATCACGTAGCAACCATATACTGGTAACGTGACTGATCATGCAAAGATCACGTAAATGATCATGCACTGTTCACGTGACTGATCATGTACTGATCACGTGACTGATCATGCACTGATCACGTGGCTATCATGCTCTGCTCACGTGGCTGATCATGCAACGATCACGTAGCAACCATGTACTGGTCACGTGACTGATCATGCACTGATCACGTAATTGATCATGCACTGATCACGTGGCTGATCACACATGATCACGTGACTGATCATGCACTGATCACGTGGCTCTCATGCACTGATCACGTGGCTGTCATGCACTGATCACGTGGATATCATGCACTGATCACGTGGCTGATCACACACGTATCACATGACTGATCATGCACTGATCACGTGGCTATCATGCACTGATCACGTGGCTATCATGCACTGATCACGTGGCTGATCATGCAATGATCACGTAGCTACCATGTACTGGTCACGTGACTGATCATGCACTGATCACGTAATTGATCATGCACTGATCATGTGGCTGATCATGCACTGATCACGTGGCTGATCATACACTGATCACATAACTGATCATGCACTGATCACGTGACTGATCATGCACTGATCACGTGGCTATCATGCACTGATCACTTGGCTGGACATACACTGATCACGTGCCTGGTCATGCACTGATCACGTGGCTGATCATGCACTGATCACGTGACTGATCATGCACTGATCACGTGTCTGATCATGCACTGATCACGTGGCTATCATGCACTGCTCACGTGGCTGATCATGCCATGATCACGCAGCTACCATGTACTGGTCACATGACTGATCATGCACTGATCACGTGACTGATCATGCAGTGATCACGTGGCTATCATGAACTACTCACGTGGCTGATCATGCAATGATCATGTAGCTACCATGTACAGGTCACGTGAATGATCATACACCCATCAGGTGACTGATCATGCACTGATCACGTGGCTATCATGCACTGATCACGAGACTGATCATGCACTGTTCACGTCTATATCATGCACTGATCACATGACTGCCCGTGCACTGATCACGTGGATGATCATACACTAATCTTGTGACAGATCATGCACTGATCACGTGGCTGATCATGCACTGATACCGTGACTGAGCATGGACTGATCACATGACTATCATGTAGTGATCACGTGACTTAATGGCGCTGATCATGTGACTGATCATGCGCTGATCATGTTTGCTATCATACACTGATCATGTGCCTCTGGAGGCAATAAACAAAGAGCTGAGTAGGCACGAATCAAACAGTCAGCAGGCAATAATCATGGAACTCAGGTGTGAGGAATCATGCTGCTCAGCTGGCAATAATCAAGCAGCTGAGCAGGCAGGAATTACGCAGCACAGCTGGCAATTGTCAAGCAGATGACAGGCAGGAATCGTGCAGCTCAGCTGGCAATTGTCAAGCAGATGAGCAGACAGTAATCACGCAGCTCAGCAGGCCCAGATCACGTGACTGAGCATGCACTGTTCACGTGGCTGATCATACACTGATCACGTGACTGATCATGCACTGATCACGTGGCTATCATGCACTGATCACGTGGCTGATCATGCACTGTTCACGTGGCTGATCATGATCACGTGACTATCATGCACTGATCACGTGGCATCATGCACTGATCACGTGGCTGATCATGCACTGATCACGTGGCTGATCATGCACTGATCACGTGGCTGATCATGCACTGATCACGTGGCTGATCACACACCTGTCACGTGACATATCATGCACTGATCACGTGGCACTCATGCACTGATCACGTGGCTGATCATACACTGCTCACGTAACTGATCATGCACTGATCACGTGGCTATCATGCACTGATCACGTGGCTGATCATGCACTGATCACGTGGCTGATCATACACTGTCACGTGACTGATCATGCACTGATCACGTGGCACTCATGCACTGATCACGTGGCTGATCATACACTCACGTGACTCATGCACTGATCACGTGGCTATCATGCACTGATCACGTGGCTGATCATGCAATGATCACGTAGCAACCATGTACTGGTCACGTGACTGATCATGCACTGATCACGTAACTGATCATGCACTGATCACGTGACTGATCATGCACTGATCACGTGACTGATCATGCACTGATCACGTGACTGATCATGCACTGATCACGTGGCTGATCATGCACTGATCACGTGGCTGATCACACATGATCACGTGACTGATCATGCACTGATCACGTGGCTGATCATGCACTGATCACGTGGCTGATCATGCACTGATCACGTGGATATCATGCACTGATCACGTGGCTGATCACACACGTATCACATGACTGATCATGCACTGATCACGTGGCTATCATGCACTGATCACGTGGCTATCATGCACTGATCACGTGGCTGATCATGCACTGATCACGTAGCTACCATGTACTGATCACGTGACTGATCATGCACTGATCACGTAATTGATCATGCACTGATCACGTGGCTGATCATGCACTGATCACGTGGCTGATCATGCACTGATCACGTAACTGATCATGCACTGATCACGTGACTGATCATGCACTGATCACGTGGCTATCATGCACTGATCACGTGGCTGATCATGCACTGATCACGTGCCTGATCATGCACTGATCACGTGGCTGATCATGCACTGATCACGTGACTGATCATGCACTGATCACGTGACTGATCATGCACTGATCACGTGGCTATCATGCACTGATCACGTGGCTGATCATGCATGATCACGCAGCTATCATGTACTGATCACATGACTGATCATGCACTGATCACGTGACTGATCATGCACTGATCACGTGGCTATCATGCACTATCACGTGGCTGATCATGCAATGATCATGTAGCTACCATGTACTGGTCACGTGAATGATCATGCACTGATCAGGTGACTGATCATGCACTGATCACGTGGCTATCATGCACTGATCACGTGACTGATCATGCACTGATCACGTCTATATCATGCACTGATCACATGACTGCCCATGCACTGATCACGTGGATGATCATACACTAATCACGTGACAGATCATGCACTGATCACGTGGCTGATCATGCACTGTATCACGTGACTGATCATGCACTGATCACGTGGCTGATCATGCACTGATCACGTTGCTATCATGCACTGATCACGTGGCTGATCATACACTGATCACGTGTCTGACCATGCACTGATCACGTGGCTGATCATACACTGATCACGTAACTGATCATGCACTGATCACGTGGCTATCATGCACTGATCACGTGGCTGAACATGCACTGTTCACGTGGCTGATCACACACCTGTCACGTGACATATCATGCACTGATCACGTGGCACTCATGCACTGATCACGTGGCTGATCATACTCTGCTCACGTAACTCATGCACACATCACGTGGCTATCATGCACTGCTCACGTGGCTGTCATGGAATGATCACGTAGCTACCATATACTGGTCACGTGACTGATCATGCAAGATCACGTAAATGATCATGCACTGTTCACGTGACTGATCATGCACTGATCACGTGACTGATCATGCACTGATCACGTGGCTATCATGCACTGCTCACGTGGCTGATCATGCAACGATCACGTAGCAACCATGTACTGGTCACGTGACTGATCATGCACTGATCACGTAATTGATCATGCACTGATCACGTGGCTCATCATGCACTGATCACGTGGCTGATCACACATGTATCACGTGACTGATCATGCACTGATCACGTGGCTATCATGCACTGATCACGTGGCTGTCATGCACTGATCACGTGGATATCATGCACTGATCACGTGGCTGATCATGCACGTATCACATGACTGATCATGCACTGATCACGTGGCTATCATGCACTGATCACGTGGCTATCATGCACTGATCACGTGGCTGATCATGCAATGATCACGTAGCTATCATGCACTGGTCACGTGACTGATCATGCACTGATCACGTAATTGATCATGCACTGATCACGTGGCTGATCATGCACTGATCACGTGACTGATCATGCACTGATCACGTGACTGATCATGCACTGATCACGTGGCTATCATGCACTGATCACGTGGCTGATCATGCACTGATCACGTGACTGATCATGCACTGATCACGTGGCTGATCATGCACTGATCACGTGACTGATCATGCACTGATCACGTGTCTGATCATGCACTGATGGCTGATCATGCACTGATCACGTGACTGATCATGCACTGATCACGTGGCTATCATGCACTGATCACGTGGCTGATCATGCACTGATCACGTGGCTGATCACACACTGTCACGTGACATATCATGCACTGATCACGTGGCACTCATGCACTGATCACGTGGCTGATCATACTCTGCTCACGTAACTCATGCACACATCACGTGGCTATCATGCACTGCTCACGTGGCTGTCATGCAATGATCACGTAGCAACCATATACTGGTCACGTGACTGATCATGCACTGATCACGTAAATGATCATGCACTGATCACGTGACTGATCATGCACTGATCACGTGACTGATCATGCACTGATCACGTGGCTATCATGCACTGCTCACGTGGCTGATCATGCACGATCACGTAGCAACCATGTACTGGTCACGTGACTGATCATGCACTGATCACGTAATTGATCATGCACTGATCACGTGGCTCATCATGCACTGATCACGTGGCTGATCACACATGTATCACGTGACTGATCATGCACTGATCACGTGGCTCTCATGCACTGATCACGTGGCTGTCATGCACTGATCACGTGGATATCATGCACTGATCACGTGGCTGATCACACATGTATCACATGACTGATCATGCACTGATCACGTGGCTATCATGCACTGATCACGTGGCTATCATGCACTGATCACGTGGCTGATCATGCAATGATCACGTAGCTACCATGTACTGGTCACGTGACTGATCATGCACTGATCACGTAATTGATCATGCACTGATCACGTGGCTGATCATGCACTGATCACGTGGCTGATCATGCACTGATCACGTGACTGATCATGCACTGATCACGTGACTGATCATGCACTGATCACGTGGCTATCATGCACTGATCACGTGGCTGATCATGCACTGATCACGTGGCTGATCATGCACTGATCACGTGGCTGATCATGCACTGATCACGTGACTGATCATGCACTGATCACGTGACTGATCATGCACTGATCACGTGGCTATCATGCACTACTCACGTGGCTGATCATGCAATGATCATGTAGCTACCATGTACAGGTCACGTGAATGATCATACACCCATCAGGTGACTGATCATGCACTGATCACGTGGCTATCATGCACTGATCACGAGACTGATCATGCACTGATCACGTCTATATCATGCACTGATCACATGACTGCCCATGCACTGATCACGTGGATGATCATACACTAATCATGTGACAGATCATGCACTGATCACGTGGCTGATCATGCACTGATACCGTGACTGAGCATGGACTGATCACATGACTATCATGTAGTGATCACGTGACTTAATGGCGCTGATCATGTGACTGATCATGCGCTGATCATGTTTGCTATCATACACTGATCATGTGCCTCTGGAGGCAATAAACAAAGAGCTGAGTAGGCACGAATCAAACAGTCAGCAGGCAATAATCATGGAACTCAGCTGTGAGGAATCATGCTGCTCAGCTGGCAATAATCAAGCAGCTGAGCAGGCAGGAATTACGCAGCACAGCTGGCAATTGTCAAGCAGATGACAGGCAGGAATCGTGCAGCTCAGCTGGCAATTGTCAAGCAGATGAGCAGACAGTAATCACGCAGCTCAGCAGGCCCAGATCACGTGACTGAGCATGCACTGTTCACGTGGCTGATCATACACTGATCACGTGATGATCATGCACTGATCACTTGGATATCATGCACTGATCACGTGGCTGATCATACACTGTTCACGTGTCTGACCATGCACTGATCACGTGGCTGATCATACACTGCTCACGTAACTGATCATGCACTGATCACGTGGCTATCATGCACTGATCACGTGGCTGAACATGCACTGTTCACGTGGCTGATCACACACCTGTCACGTGACATATCATGCACTGATCACGTGGCACTCATGCACTGATCACGTGGCTGATCATACTCTGCTCACGTAACTCATGCACACATCACGTGGCTATCATGCACTGCTCACGTGGCTCGTCATGGAATGATCACGTAGCTACCATATACTGGTCACGTGACTGATCATGCAAAGATCACGTAAATGATCATGCACTGTTCACGTGACTGATCATGTACTGATCACGTGACTGATCATGCACTGATCACGTGGCTATCATGCTCTGCTCACGTGGCTGATCATGCAACGATCACGTAGCAACCATGTACTGGTCACGTGACTGATCATGCACTGATCACGTAATTGATCCTGCACTGATCACGTGGCTGATCACACATGATCACGTGACTGATCATGCACTGATCACGTGGCTCTCATGCACTGATCACGTGGCTGTCATGCACTGATCACGTGGATATCATGCACTGATCACGTGGCTGATCACACACGTATCACATGACTGATCATGCACTGATCACGTGGCTGATCATGCACTGATCACGTGGCTATCATGCACTGATCACGTGGCTGATCATGCACTGATCACGTAGCTATCATGCACTGATCACGTGACTGATCATGCACTGATCACGTGACTGATCATGCACTGATCACGTGGCTATCATGCACTGATCACGTGGCTGATCATACACTGATCACGTGCCTGATCATGCACTGATCACGTGGCTGATCATGCACTGATCACGTGACTGATCATGCACTGATCACGTGTCTGATCATGCACTGATCACGTGGCTATCATGCACTGATCACGTGGCTGATCATGCCATGATCACGCAGCTACCATGTACTGGTCACATGACTGATCATGCACTGATCACGTGACTGATCATGCAGTGATCACGTGGCTATCATGCACTACTCACGTGGCTGATCATGCAATGATCATGTAGCTACCATGTACAGGTCACGTGAATGATCATACACCCATCAGGTGACTGATCATGCACTGATCACGTGGCTATCATGCACTGATCACGAGACTGATCATGCACTGATCACGTCTATATCATGCACTGATCACATGACTGCCCATGCACTGATCACGTGGATGATCATACACTAATCTTGTGACAGATCATGCACTGATCACGTGGCTGATCATGCACTGATACCGTGACTGAGCATGGACTGATCACATGACTATCATGTAGTGATCACGTGACTTAATGGCGCTGATCATGTGACTGATCATGCGCTGATCATGTTTGCTATCATACACTGATCATGTGCCTCTGGAGGCAATAAACAAAGAGCTGAGTAGGCACGAATCAAACAGTCAGCAGGCAATAATCATGGAACTCAGGTGTGAGGAATCATGCTGCTCAGCTGGCAATAATCAAGCAGCTGAGCAGGCAGGAATTACGCAGCACAGCTGGCAATTGTCAAGCAGATGACAGGCAGGAATCGTGCAGCTCAGCTGGCAATTGTCAAGCAGATGAGCAGACAGTAATCACGCAGCTCAGCAGGCCCAGATCACGTGACTGAGCATGCACTGTTCACGTGGCTGATCATACACTGATCACGTGACTGATCATGCACTGATCACGTGGCTGATCATGCACTGATCACGTGACTGATCATGCACTGATCACGTGGCTATCATGCACTGATCACGTGGCTGATCATGCACTGATCACGTGGCTGATCACACACTGATCACGTGACTATCATGCACTGATCACGTGGCACTCATGCACTGATCACGTGGCTGATCATACACTGATCACGTGACTGATCATGCACTGATCACGTGGCTGATCATGCACTGATCACGTGGCTGATCACACACTGTCACGTGACTATCATGCACTGATCACGTGGCACTCATGCACTGATCACGTGGCTGATCATGCACTGATCACGTGACTCATGCACTGATCACGTGGCTATCATGCACTGATCACGTGGCTGTCATGCAATGATCACGTAGCAACCATATACTGGTCACGTGACTGATCATGCACTGATCACGTGACTGATCATGCACTGATCACGTGGCTGATCATGCACTGATCACGTGATGATCATGCACTGATCACGTGGCTATCATGCACTGATCACGTGGCTGATCATGCACTGATCACGTGTCTGATCATGCACTGATCACGTGGCTGATCATGCACTGATCACGTAACTGATCATGCACTGATCACGTGGCTATCATGCACTGATCACGTGGCTGATCATGCACTGATCACGTGGCTGATCACACACTGTCACGTGACTATCATGCACTGATCACGTGGCACTCATGCACTGATCACGTGGCTGATCATACACTGATCACGTAACTCATGCACACATCACGTGGCTATCATGCACTGATCACGTGGCTGTCATGCAATGATCACGTAGCAACCATATACTGGTCACGTGACTGATCATGCACTGATCACGTAAATGATCATGCACTGATCACGTGACTGATCATGCACTGATCACGTGACTGATCATGCACTGATCACGTGGCTATCATGCACTGATCACGTGGCTGATCATGCACGATCACGTAGCAACCATGTACTGGTCACGTGACTGATCATGCACTGATCACGTAATTGATCATGCACTGATCACGTGGCTCATCATGCACTGATCACGTGGCTGATCACACATGATCACGTGACTGATCATGCACTGATCACGTGGCTATCATGCACTGATCACGTGGCTGTCATGCACTGATCACGTGGATATCATGCACTGATCACGTGGCTGATCACACACGTATCACATGACTGATCATGCACTGATCACGTGGCTGATCATGCACTGATCACGTGGCTATCATGCACTGATCACGTGGCTGATCATGCACTGATCACGTAGCTACCATGCACTGATCACGTGACTGATCATGCACTGATCACGTGACTGATCATGCACTGATCACGTGGCTATCATGCACTGATCACGTGGCTGATCATACACTGATCACGTGCCTGGTCATGCACTGATCACGTGGCTGATCATGCACTGATCACGTGACTGATCATGCACTGATCACGTGTCTGATCATGCACTGATCACGTGGCTATCATGCACTGCTCACGTGGCTGATCATGCCATGATCACGCAGCTACCATGTACTGGTCACATGACTGATCATGCACTGATCACGTGACTGATCATGCAGTGATCACGTGGCTATCATGCACTACTCACGTGGCTGATCATGCAATGATCATGTAGCTACCATGTACAGGTCACGTGAATGATCATACACCCATCAGGTGACTGATCATGCACTGATCACGTGGCTATCATGCACTGATCACGAGACTGATCATGCACTGATCACGTCTATATCATGCACTGATCACATGACTGCCCATGCACTGATCACGTGGATGATCATACACTAATCATGTGACAGATCATGCACTGATCACGTGGCTGATCATGCACTGATACCGTGACTGAGCATGGACTGATCACATGACTATCATGTAGTGATCACGTGACTTAATGGCGCTGATCATGTGACTGATCATGCGCTGATCATGTTTGCTATCATACACTGATCATGTGCCTCTGGAGGCAATAAACAAAGAGCTGAGTAGGCACGAATCAAACAGTCAGCAGGCAATAATCATGGAACTCAGGTGTGAGGAATCATGCTGCTCAGCTGGCAATAATCAAGCAGCTGAGCAGGCAGGAATTACGCAGCACAGCTGGCAATTGTCAAGCAGATGACAGGCAGGAATCGTGCAGCTCAGCTGGCAATTGTCAAGCAGATGAGCAGACAGTAATCACGCAGCTCAGCAGGCCCAGATCACGTGACTGAGCATGCACTGTTCACGTGGCTGATCATACACTGATCACGTGACTGATCATGCACTGATCACGTGGCTGATCATGCACTGATCACGTGGCTGATCATGCACTGATCACGTGGCTGATCATGCACTGATCACGTGGCTGATCATGCACTGATCACGTGGCTGATCATGCACTGATCACGTGACTATCATGCACTGATCACGTGGCATCATGCACTGATCACGTGGCTGATCATACACTGATCACGTGACTGATCATGCACTGATCACGTGGCTGATCATGCACTGATCACGTGGCTGATCATACACTGTCACGTGACTATCATGCACTGATCACGTGGCATCATGCACTGATCACGTGGCTGATCATACACTGATCACGTGACTCATGCACTGATCACGTGGCTATCATGCACTGATCACGTGGCTGATCATGCACTGATCACGTAGCTATCATGTACTGATCACGTGACTGATCATGCACTGATCACGTGGCTGATCATGCACTGATCACGTGACTGATCATGCACTGATCACGTGACTGATCATGCACTGATCACGTAACTGATCATGCACTGATCACGTGGCTCATCATGCACTGATCACGTGGCTGATCACACATGTATCACGTGACTGATCATGCACTGATCACGTGGCTATCATGCACTGATCACGTGGCTGTCATGCACTGATCACGTGGATATCATGCACTGATCACGTGGCTGATCACACACGTATCACATGACTGATCATGCACTGATCACGTGGCTATCATGCACTGATCACGTGGCTATCATGCACTGATCACGTGGCTGATCATGCAATGATCACGTAGCTACCATGCACTGGTCACGTGACTGATCATGCACTGATCACGTAATTGATCATGCACTGATCACGTGGCTGATCATGCACTGATCACGTGGCTGATCATGCACTGATCACGTAACTGATCATGCACTGATCACGTGACTGATCATGCACTGATCACGTGGCTATCATGCACTGATCACTTGGCTGATCATGCACTGATCACGTGCCTGATCATGCACTGATCACGTGGCTGATCATGCACTGATCACGTGACTGATCATGCACTGATCACGTGACTGATCATGCACTGATCACGTGGCTATCATGCACTGATCACGTGGCTGATCATGCATGATCACGCAGCTATCATGTACTGATCACATGACTGATCATGCACTGATCACGTGACTGATCATGCACTGATCACGTGGCTATCATGCACTGATCACGTGGCTGATCATGCAATGATCATGTAGCTACCATGTACAGGTCACGTGAATGATCATACACCCATCAGGTGACTGATCATGCACTGATCACGTGGCTATCATGCACTGATCACGTGACTGATCATGCACTGATCACGTCTATATCATGCACTGATCACATGACTGCCCATGCACTGATCACGTGGATGATCATACACTAATCACGTGACAGATCATGCACTGATCACGTGGCTGATCATGCACTGATCACGTGACTGATCATGCACTGATCACGTGGCTGATCATGCACTGATCACGTGGCTATCATGCACTGATCACGTGGCTGATCATACACTGATCACGTGTCTGATCATGCACTGATCACGTGGCTGATCATACACTGCTCACGTAACTGATCATGCACTGATCACGTGGCTATCATGCACTGATCACGTGGCTGAACATGCACTGTTCACGTGGCTGATCACACACCTGTCACGTGACATATCATGCACTGATCACGTGGCACTCATGCACTGATCACGTGGCTGATCATACTCTGCTCACGTAACTCATGCACACATCACGTGGCTATCATGCACTGCTCACGTGGCTGTCATGGAATGATCACGTAGCTACCATATACTGGTCACGTGACTGATCATGCACTGATCACGTAAATGATCATGCACTGTTCACGTGACTGATCATGCACTGATCACGTGACTGATCATGCACTGATCACGTGGCTATCATGCACTGCTCACGTGGCTGATCATGCAACGATCACGTAGCAACCATGTACTGGTCACGTGACTGATCATGCACTGATCACGTAATTGATCATGCACTGATCACGTGGCTCATCATGCACTGATCACGTGGCTGATCACACATGATCACGTGACTGATCATGCACTGATCACGTGGCTATCATGCACTGATCACGTGGCTGATCATGCACTGATCACGTGGATATCATGCACTGATCACGTGGCTGATCACACACTATCACGTGACTGATCATGCACTGATCACGTGGCTATCATGCACTGATCACGTGGCTGATCATGCACTGATCACGTGACTGATCATGCACTGATCACGTGGCTGATCATGCACTGATCACGTGACTGATCATGCACTGATCACGTGACTGATCATGCACTGATCACGTGGCTATCATGCACTGATCACGTGGCTGATCATGCATGATCACGCAGCTATCATGCACTGATCACGTGACTGATCATGCACTGATCACGTGACTGATCATGCACTGATCACGTGGCTATCATGCACTGATCACGTGGCTGATCATGCACTGATCATGTAGCTACCATGTACTGGTCACGTGAATGATCATGCACTGATCACGTGACTGATCATGCACTGATCACGTGGCTATCATGCACTGATCACGTGACTGATCATGCACTGATCACGTCTATATCATGCACTGATCACATGACTGATCATGCACTGATCACGTGGATGATCATGCACTGATCACGTGACAGATCATGCACTGATCACGTGGCTGATCATGCACTGATCACGTGACTGATCATGCACTGATCACGTGGCTGATCATGCACTGATCACGTGGCTATCATGCACTGATCACGTGGCTGATCATACACTGATCACGTGTCTGATCATGCACTGATCACGTGGCTGATCATGCACTGATCACGTAACTGATCATGCACTGATCACGTGGCTATCATGCACTGATCACGTGGCTGATCATGCACTGATCACGTGGCTGATCACACACTGTCACGTGACATATCATGCACTGATCACGTGGCACTCATGCACTGATCACGTGGCTGATCATACACTGATCACGTAACTCATGCATACATCACGTGGCTATCATGCACTGATCACGTGGCTGTCATGCAATGATCACGTAGCTACCATATACTGGTCACGTGACTGATCATGCAAGATCACGTAAATGATCATGCACTGATCACGTGACTGATCATGCACTGATCACGTGACTGATCATGCACTGATCACGTGGCTATCATGCACTGATCACGTGGCTGATCATGCACTGATCACGTAGCAACCATGTACTGGTCACGTGACTGATCATGCACTGATCACGTAATTGATCATGCACTGATCACGTGGCTCATCATGCACTGATCACGTGGCTGATCACACATGATCACGTGACTGATCATGCACTGATCACGTGGCTATCATGCACTGATCACGTGGCTGATCATGCACTGATCACGTGGCTATCATGCACTGATCACGTGGCTGATCACACACGTATCACGTGACTGATCATGCACTGATCACGTGGCTATCATGCACTGATCACGTGACTGATCATGCACTGATCACGTCTATATCATGCACTGATCACATGACTGCCATGCACTGATCACGTGGATGATCATGCACTGATCACGTGACTGATCATGCACTGATCACGTGGCTGATCATGCACTGATACCGTGACTGAGCATGGACTGATCACATGACTATCATGTAGTGATCACGTGACTTAATGGCGCTGATCATGTGACTGATCATGCACTGATCATGTTTGCTATCATACACTGATCATGTGCCTCTGGAGGCAATAAACAAAGAGCTGAGTAGGCACGAATCAAACAGTCAGCAGGCAATAATCATGGAACTCAGGTGTGAGGAATCATGCTGCTCAGCTGGCAATAATCAAGCAGCTGAGCAGGCAGGAATTACGCAGCACAGCTGGCAATTGTCAAGCAGATGACAGGCAGGAATCGTGCAGCTCAGCTGGCAATTGTCAAGCAGATGAGCAGACAGTAATCACGCAGCTCAGCAGGCCCTGATCACGTGACTGAGCATGCACTGTTCACGTGGCTGATCATACACTGATCACGTGACTGATCATGCACTGATCACGTGGCTGATCATGCACTGATCACGTGACTGATCATGCACTGATCACGTGGCTATCATGCACTGATCACGTGGCTGATCATGCACTGATCACGTGGCTGATCATGCACTGATCACGTGACTATCATGCACTGATCACGTGGCACTCATGCACTGATCACGTGGCTGATCATGCACTGATCACGTGACTGATCATGCACTGATCACGTGGCTGATCATGCACTGATCACGTGGCTGATCATGCACTGTCACGTGACTATCATGCACTGATCACGTGGCACTCATGCACTGATCACGTGGCTGATCATGCACTGATCACGTGACTCATGCACTGATCACGTGGCTATCATGCACTGATCACGTGGCTGTCATGCAATGATCACGTAGCAACCATATACTGGTCACGTGACTGATCATGCACTGATCACGTGACTGATCATGCACTGATCACGTGGCTGATCATGCACTGATCACGTGATGATCATGCACTGATCACGTGGATATCATGCACTGATCACGTGGCTGATCATGCACTGATCACGTGTCTGACCATGCACTGATCACGTGGCTGATCATGCACTGATCACGTAACTGATCATGCACTGATCACGTGGCTATCATGCACTGATCACGTGGCTGATCATGCACTGTTCACGTGGCTGATCACACACTGTCACGTGACTATCATGCACTGATCACGTGGCACTCATGCACTGATCACGTGGCTGATCATACACTGATCACGTAACTCATGCACACATCACGTGGCTATCATGCACTGCTCACGTGGCTGTCATGGAATGATCACGTAGCAACCATATACTGGTCACGTGACTGATCATGCACTGATCACGTAAATGATCATGCACTGTTCACGTGACTGATCATGCACTGATCACGTGACTGATCATGCACTGATCACGTGGCTATCATGCACTGCTCACGTGGCTGATCATGCAACGATCACGTAGCAACCATGTACTGGTCACGTGACTGATCATGCACTGATCACGTAATTGATCATGCACTGATCACGTGGCTCATCATGCACTGATCACGTGGCTGATCACACATGATCACGTGACTGATCATGCACTGATCACGTGGCTATCATGCACTGATCACGTGGCTGTCATGCACTGATCACGTGGATATCATGCACTGATCACGTGGCTGATCACACACGTATCACATGACTGATCATGCACTGATCACGTGGCTATCATGCACTGATCACGTGGCTATCATGCACTGATCACGTGGCTGATCATGCACTGATCACGTAGCTATCATGCACTGATCACGTGACTGATCATGCACTGATCACGTGACTGATCATGCACTGATCACGTGGCTATCATGCACTGATCACGTGGCTGATCATACACTGATCACGTGCCTGATCATGCACTGATCACGTGGCTGATCATGCACTGATCACGTGACTGATCATGCACTGATCACGTGTCTGATCATGCACTGATCACGTGGCTATCATGCACTGCTCACGTGGCTGATCATGCCATGATCACGCAGCTACCATGTACTGGTCACATGACTGATCATGCACTGATCACGTGACTGATCATGCAGTGATCACGTGGCTATCATGCACTACTCACGTGGCTGATCATGCAATGATCATGTAGCTACCATGTACAGGTCACGTGAATGATCATACACCCATCAGGTGACTGATCATGCACTGATCACGTGGCTATCATGCACTGATCACGAGACTGATCATGCACTGATCACGTCTATATCATGCACTGATCACATGACTGCCCATGCACTGATCACGTGGATGATCATACACTAATCTTGTGACAGATCATGCACTGATCACGTGGCTGATCATGCACTGATACCGTGACTGAGCATGGACTGATCACATGACTATCATGTAGTGATCACGTGACTTAATGGCGCTGATCATGTGACTGATCATGCGCTGATCATGTTTGCTATCATACACTGATCATGTGCCTCTGGAGGCAATAAACAAAGAGCTGAGTAGGCACGAATCAAACAGTCAGCAGGCAATAATCATGGAACTCAGGTGTGAGGAATCATGCTGCTCAGCTGGCAATAATCAAGCAGCTGAGCAGGCAGGAATTACGCAGCACAGCTGGCAATTGTCAAGCAGATGACAGGCAGGAATCGTGCAGCTCAGCTGGCAATTGTCAAGCAGATGAGCAGACAGTAATCACGCAGCTCAGCAGGCCCAGATCACGTGACTGAGCATGCACTGTTCACGTGGCTGATCATACACTGATCACGTGACTGATCATGCACTGATCACGTGGCTGATCATGCACTGATCACGTGGCTGATCATGCACTGATCACGTGGCTGATCATGCACTGATCACGTGGCTGATCATGCACTGATCACGTGGCTGATCATGCACTGATCACGTGACTATCATGCACTGATCACGTGGCACTCATGCACTGATCACGTGGCTGATCATACACTGATCACGTGACTGATCATGCACTGATCACGTGGCTGATCATGCACTGATCACGTGGCTGATCATACACTGTCACGTGACTATCATGCACTGATCACGTGGCATCATGCACTGATCACGTGGCTGATCATACACTGATCACGTGACTCATGCACTGATCACGTGGCTATCATGCACTGATCACGTGGCTGATCATGCACTGATCACGTAGCTCATGTACTGATCACGTGACTGATCATGCACTGATCACGTGGCTGATCATGCACTGATCACGTGACTGATCATGCACTGATCACGTGACTGATCATGCACTGATCACGTAACTGATCATGCACTGATCACGTGGCTCATCATGCACTGATCACGTGGCTGATCACACATGTATCACGTGACTGATCATGCACTGATCACGTGGCTATCATGCACTGATCACGTGGCTGTCATGCACTGATCACGTGGATATCATGCACTGATCACGTGGCTGATCACACACGTATCACATGACTGATCATGCACTGATCACGTGGCTATCATGCACTGATCACGTGGCTATCATGCACTGATCACGTGGCTGATCATGCAATGATCACGTAGCTACCATGCACTGATCACGTGACTGATCATGCACTGATCACGTGGCTGATCATGCACTGATCACGTGGCTGATCATGCACTGATCACGTGGCTGATCATGCACTGATCACGTAACTGATCATGCACTGATCACGTGACTGATCATGCACTGATCACGTGGCTATCATGCACTGATCACGTGGCTGATCATGCACTGATCACGTGCCTGATCATGCACTGATCACGTGGCTGATCATGCACTGATCACGTGACTGATCATGCACTGATCACGTGTCTGATCATGCACTGATCACGTGGCTATCATGCACTGATCACGTGGCTGATCATGCATGATCACGCAGCTATCATGTACTGATCACATGACTGATCATGCACTGATCACGTGACTGATCATGCACTGATCACGTGGCTATCATGCACTGATCACGTGGCTGATCATGCAATGATCATGTAGCTACCATGTACAGGTCACGTGAATGATCATACACCCATCAGGTGACTGATCATGCACTGATCACGTGGCTATCATGCACTGATCACGTGACTGATCATGCACTGATCACGTCTATATCATGCACTGATCACATGACTGCCCATGCACTGATCACGTGGATGATCATACACTAATCACGTGACAGATCATGCACTGATCACGTGGCTGATCATGCACTGTATCACGTGACTGATCATGCACTGATCACGTGGCTATCATGCACTGATCACGTGGCTATCATGCACTGATCACGTGGCTGATCATACACTGATCACGTGTCTGACCATGCACTGATCACGTGGCTGATCATACACTGCTCACGTAACTGATCATGCACTGATCACGTGGCTATCATGCACTGATCACGTGGCTGAACATGCACTGATCACGTGGCTGATCACACACCTGTCACGTGACATATCATGCACTGATCACGTGGCACTCATGCACTGATCACGTGGCTGATCATACTCTGCTCACGTAACTCATGCACACATCACGTGGCTATCATGCACTGCTCACGTGGCTGTCATGGAATGATCACGTAGCTACCATATACTGGTCACGTGACTGATCATGCACTGATCACGTAAATGATCATGCACTGTTCACGTGACTGATCATGCACTGATCACGTGACTGATCATGCACTGATCACGTGGCTATCATGCACTGCTCACGTGGCTGATCATGCACGATCACGTAGCAACCATGTACTGGTCACGTGACTGATCATGCACTGATCACGTAATTGATCATGCACTGATCACGTGGCTCATCATGCACTGATCACGTGGCTGATCACACATGTATCACGTGACTGATCATGCACTGATCACGTGGCTATCATGCACTGATCACGTGGCTGATCATGCACTGATCACGTGGATATCATGCACTGATCACGTGGCTGATCACACACGTATCACGTGACTGATCATGCACTGATCACGTGGCTATCATGCACTGATCACGTGGCTGATCATGCACTGATCACGTGACTGATCATGCACTGATCACGTGGCTGATCATGCACTGATCACGTGACTGATCATGCACTGATCACGTGACTGATCATGCACTGATCACGTGGCTATCATGCACTGATCACGTGGCTGATCATGCATGATCACGCAGCTATCATGCACTGATCACATGACTGATCATGCACTGATCACGTGACTGATCATGCACTGATCACGTGGCTATCATGCACTGATCACGTGGCTGATCATGCACTGATCATGTAGCTACCATGTACTGGTCACGTGAATGATCATGCACTGATCACGTGACTGATCATGCACTGATCACGTGGCTATCATGCACTGATCACGTGACTGATCATGCACTGATCACGTCTATATCATGCACTGATCACATGACTGATCATGCACTGATCACGTGGATGATCATGCACTGATCACGTGACAGATCATGCACTGATCACGTGGCTGATCATGCACTGATCACGTGACTGATCATGCACTGATCACGTGGCTGATCATGCACTGATCACGTGGCTATCATGCACTGATCACGTGGCTGATCATACACTGATCACGTGTCTGATCATGCACTGATCACGTGGCTGATCATGCACTGATCACGTAACTGATCATGCACTGATCACGTGGCTATCATGCACTGATCACGTGGCTGATCATGCACTGATCACGTGGCTGATCACACACTGTCACGTGACTATCATGCACTGATCACGTGGCACTCATGCACTGATCACGTGGCTGATCATACACTGATCACGTAACTCATGCATACATCACGTGGCTATCATGCACTGATCACGTGGCTGTCATGCAATGATCACGTAGCTACCATATACTGGTCACGTGACTGATCATGCACTGATCACGTAAATGATCATGCACTGATCACGTGACTGATCATGCACTGATCACGTGACTGATCATGCACTGATCACGTGGCTATCATGCACTGATCACGTGGCTGATCATGCACGATCACGTAGCAACCATGCACTGGTCACGTGACTGATCATGCACTGATCACGTAATTGATCATGCACTGATCACGTGGCTCATCATGCACTGATCACGTGGCTGATCACACATGATCACGTGACTGATCATGCACTGATCACGTGGCTATCATGCACTGATCACGTGGCTGATCATGCACTGATCACGTGGCTATCATGCACTGATCACGTGGCTGATCACACACGTATCACGTGACTGATCATGCACTGATCACGTGGCTATCATGCACTGATCACGTGACTGATCATGCACTGATCACGTCTATATCATGCACTGATCACATGACTGCCCATGCACTGATCACGTGGATGATCATGCACTGATCACGTGACTGATCATGCACTGATCACGTGGCTGATCATGCACTGATACCGTGACTGAGCATGGACTGATCACATGACTATCATGTAGTGATCACGTGACTTAATGGCACTGATCATGTGACTGATCATGCACTGATCATGTTTGCTATCATACACTGATCATGTGCCTCTGGAGGCAATAAACAAAGAGCTGAGTAGGCACGAATCAAACAGTCAGCAGGCAATAATCATGGAACTCAGCTGTGAGGAATCATGCTGCTCAGCTGGCAATAATCAAGCAGCTGAGCAGGCAGGAATTACGCAGCACAGCTGGCAATTGTCAAGCAGATGACAGGCAGGAATCGTGCAGCTCAGCTGGCAATTGTCAAGCAGATGAGCAGACAGTAATCACGCAGCTCAGCAGGCCCTGATCACGTGACTGAGCATGCACTGTTCACGTGGCTGATCATACACTGATCACGTGACTGATCATGCACTGATCACGTGGCTGATCATGCACTGATCACGTGACTGATCATGCACTGATCACGTGGCTATCATGCACTGATCACGTGGCTGATCATGCACTGATCACGTGGCTGATCATGCACTGATCACGTGACTATCATGCACTGATCACGTGGCATCATGCACTGATCACGTGGCTGATCATGCACTGATCACGTGACTGATCATGCACTGATCACGTGGCTGATCATGCACTGATCACGTGGCTGATCATGCACTGATCACGTGACTATCATGCACTGATCACGTGGCATCATGCACTGATCACGTGGCTGATCATACACTGATCACGTGACTCATGCACTGATCACGTGGCTATCATGCACTGATCACGTGGCTGATGCAATGATCACGTAGCAACCATATACTGGTCACGTGACTGATCATGCACTGATCACGTGACTGATCATGCACTGATCACGTGGCTGATCATGCACTGATCACGTGATGATCATGCACTGATCACGTGGCTATCATGCACTGATCACGTGGCTGATCATGCACTGATCACGTGTCTGACCATGCACTGATCACGTGGCTGATCATGCACTGATCACGTAACTGATCATGCACTGATCACGTGGCTATCATGCACTGATCACGTGGCTGATCATGCACTGATCACGTGGCTGATCACACACTGTCACGTGACTATCATGCACTGATCACGTGGCACTCATGCACTGATCACGTGGCTGATCATACACTGATCACGTAACTCATGCACACATCACGTGGCTATCATGCACTGATCACGTGGCTGTCATGCAATGATCACGTAGCAACCATATACTGGTCACGTGACTGATCATGCACTGATCACGTAAATGATCATGCACTGATCACGTGACTGATCATGCACTGATCACGTGACTGATCATGCACTGATCACGTGGCTATCATGCACTGCTCACGTGGCTGATCATGCAACGATCACGTAGCAACCATGTACTGATCACGTGACTGATCATGCACTGATCACGTAATTGATCATGCACTGATCACGTGGCTGATCATGCACTGATCACGTGGCTGATCATGCACTGATCACGTGGCTGATCATGCACTGATCACGTGGATATCATGCACTGATCACGTGGCTGATCATGCACTGATCACATGACTGATCATGCACTGATCACGTGGCTATCATGCACTGATCACGTGGCTATCATGCACTGATCACGTGGCTGATCATGCACTGATCACGTAGCTACCATGCACTGATCACGTGACTGATCATGCACTGATCACGTGACTGATCATGCACTGATCACGTGGCTATCATGCACTGATCACGTGGCTGATCATGCACTGATCACGTGCCTGATCATGCACTGATCACGTGGCTGATCATGCACTGATCACGTGACTGATCATGCACTGATCACGTGTCTGATCATGCACTGATCACGTGGCTATCATGCACTGCTCACGTGGCTGATCATGCCATGGTCACGCAGCTACCATGTACTGGTCACATGACTGATCATGCACTGATCACGTGACTGATCATGCAGTGATCACGTGGCTATCATGCACTACTCACGTGGCTGATCATGCAATGATCATGTAGATACCATGTACAGGTCACGTGAATGATCATACACCCATCAGGTGACTGATCATGCACTGATCACGTGGCTATCATGCACTGATCACGAGACTGATCATGCACTGATCACGTCTATATCATGCACTGATCACATGACTGCCCATGCACTGATCACGTGGATGATCATACACTAATCATGTGACAGATCATGCACTGATCACGTGGCTGATCATGCACTGATACCGTGACTGAGCATGGACTGATCACAAGACTATCATGTAGTGATCACGTGACTTAATGGCGCTGATCATGTGACTGATCATGCGCTGATCATGTTTGCTATCATACACTGATCATGTGCCTCTGGAGGCAATAAACAAAGAGCTGAGTAGGCACGAATCAAACAGTCAGCAGGCAATAATCATGGAACTCAGGTGTGAGGAATCATGCTGCTCAGCTGGCAATAATCAAGCAGCTGAGCAGGCAGGAATTACGCAGCACAGCTGGCAATTGTCAAGCAGATGACAGGCAGGAATCGTGCAGCTCAGCTGGCAATTGTCAAGCAGATGAGCAGACAGTAATCACGCAGCTCAGCAGGCCCAGATCACGTGACTGAGCATGCACTGTTCACGTGGCTGATCATACACTGATCACGTGTCTGATCATGCACTGATCACGTGGCTGATCATGCACTGATCACGTGGCTGATCATGCACTGATCACGTGGCTGATCATGCACTGATCACGTGGCTGATCATGCACTGATCACGTGGCTGATCATGCACTGTCACGTGACTATCATGCACTGATCACGTGGCATCATGCACTGATCACGTGGCTGATCATACACTGATCACGTGACTGATCATGCACTGATCACGTGGCTGATCATGCACTGATCACGTGGCTGATCATACACCTGTCACGTGACTATCATGCACTGATCACGTGGCATCATGCACTGATCACGTGGCTGATCATACACTGATCACGTGACTCATGCACTGATCACGTGGCTATCATGCACTGATCACGTGGCTGATCATGCACTGATCACGTAGCAACCATGTACTGATCACGTGACTGATCATGCACTGATCACGTGGCTGATCATGCACTGATCACGTGACTGATCATGTACTGATCACGTGACTGATCATGCACTGATCACGTAACTGATCATGCACTGATCACGTGGCTCATCATGCACTGATCACGTGGCTGATCACACATGTATCACGTGACTGATCATGCACTGATCACGTGGCTATCATGCACTGATCACGTGGCTGTCATGCACTGATCACGTGGATATCATGCACTGATCACGTGGCTGATCACACACGTATCACATGACTGATCATGCACTGATCACGTGGCTATCATGCACTGATCACGTGGCTATCATGCACTGATCACGTGGCTGATCATGCACTGATCACGTAGCTACCATGTACTGATCACGTGACTGATCATGCACTGATCACGTGGCTGATCATGCACTGATCACGTGGCTGATCATGCACTGATCACGTGGCTGATCATGCACTGATCACGTAACTGATCATGCACTGATCACGTGACTGATCATGCACTGATCACGTGGCTATCATGCACTGATCACTTGGCTGGACATGCACTGATCACGTGCCTGATCATGCACTGATCACGTGGCTGATCATGCACTGATCACGTGACTGATCATGCACTGATCACGTGACTGATCATGCACTGATCACGTGGCTATCATGCACTGATCACGTGGCTGATCATGCCATGATCACGCAGCTATCATGTACTGATCACATGACTGATCATGCACTGATCACGTGACTGATCATGCACTGATCACGTGGCTATCATGCACTGATCACGTGGCTGATCATGCAATGATCATGTAGCTACCATGTACAGGTCACGTGAATGATCATACACTGATCAGGTGACTGATCATGCACTGATCACGTGGCTATCATGCACTGATCACGTGACTGATCATGCACTGATCACGTCTATATCATGCACTGATCACATGACTGCCCATGCACTGATCACGTGGATGATCATACACTAATCACGTGACAGATCATGCACTGATCACGTGGCTGATCATGCACGTATCACATGACTGATCATGCACTGATCACGTGGCTGATCATGCACTGATCACGTGGCTATCATGCACTGATCACGTGGCTGATCATACACTGATCACGTGTCTGACCATGCACTGATCACGTGGCTGATCATACACTGCTCACGTAACTGATCATGCACTGATCACGTGGCTATCATGCACTGATCACGTGGCTGAACATGCACTGTTCACGTGGCTGATCACACACCTGTCACGTGACATATCATGCACTGATCACGTGGCACTCATGCACTGATCACGTGGCTGATCATACTCTGCTCACGTAACTCATGCACACATCACGTGGCTATCATGCACTGCTCACGTGGCTGTCATGCAATGATCACGTAGCAACCATATACTGGTCACGTGACTGATCATGCACTGATCACGTAAATGATCATGCACTGTTCACGTGACTGATCATGCACTGATCACGTGACTGATCATGCACTGATCACGTGGCTATCATGCACTGCTCACGTGGCTGATCATGCAACGATCACGTAGCAACCATGTACTGGTCACGTGACTGATCATGCACTGATCACGTAATTGATCATGCACTGATCACGTGGCTCATCATGCACTGATCACGTGGCTGATCACACATGATCACGTGACTGATCATGCACTGATCACGTGGCTATCATGCACTGATCACGTGGCTGATCATGCACTGATCACGTGGATATCATGCACTGATCACGTGGCTGATCACACACGATCACGTGACTGATCATGCACTGATCACGTGGCTATCATGCACTGATCACGTGGCTGATCATGCACTGATCACGTGACTGATCATGCACTGATCACGTGGCTGATCATGCACTGATCACGTGACTGATCATGCACTGATCACGTGCTGATCATGCACTGATCACATGGCTGATCATGCACTGATCACGTGACTGATCATGCACTGATCACGTGGCTATCATGCACTACTCACGTGGCTGATCATGCAATGATCATGTAGCTACCATGTACAGGTCACGTGAATGATCATACACCCATCAGGTGACTGATCATGCACTGATCACGTGGCTATCATGCACTGATCACGAGACTGATCATGCACTGATCACGTCTATATCATGCACTGATCACATGACTGCCCATGCACTGATCACGTGGATGATCATACACTAATCATGTGACAGATCATGCACTGATCACGTGGCTGATCATGCACTGATACCGTGACTGAGCATGGACTGATCACATGACTATCATGTAGTGATCACGTGACTTAATGGCGCTGATCATGTGACTGTTCATGCGCTGATCATGTTTGCTATCATACACTGATCATGTGCCTCTGGAGGCAATAAACAAAGAGCTGAGTAGGCACGAATCAAACAGTCAGCAGGCAATAATCATGGAACTCAGCTGTGAGGAATCATGCTGCTCAGCTGGCAATAATCAAGCAGCTGAGCAGGCAGGAATTACGCAGCACAGCTGGCAATTGTCAAGCAGATGACAGGCAGGAATCGTGCAGCTCAGCTGGCAATTGTCAAGCAGATGAGCAGACAGTAATCACGCAGCTCAGCAGGCCCAGATCACGTGACTGAGCATGCACTGTTCACGTGGCTGATCATACACTGATCACGTGATGATCATGCACTGATCACTTGGATATCATGCACTGATCACGTGGCTGATCATACACTGTTCACGTGTCTGACCATGCACTGATCACGTGGCTGATCATACACTGCTCACGTAACTGATCATGCACTGATCACGTGGCTATCATGCACTGATCACGTGGCTGAACATGCACTGTTCACGTGGCTGATCACAAACCTGTCACGTGACATATCATGCACTGATCACGTGGCACTCATGCACTGATCACGTGGCTGATCATACTCTGCTCACGTAACTCATGCACACATCACGTGGCTATCATGCACTGCTCACGTGGCTCGTCATGGAATGATCACGTAGCAACCATATACTGGTCACGTGACTGATCATGCAAAGATTACGTAAATGATCATGCACTGTTCACGTGACTGATCATGTACTGATCACGTGACTGATCATGCACTGATCACGTGGCTATCATGCTCTGCTCACGTGGCTGATCATGCAACGATCACATAGCAACCATGTACTGGTCACGTGACTGATCATGCACTGATCACGTAATTGATCCTGCACTGATCACGTGGCTCATCATGCACTGATCACGTGGCTGATCACACATGTATCACGTGACTGATCATGCACTGATCACGTGGCTCTCATGCACTGATCACGTGGCTGTCATGCACTGATCACGTGGATATCATGCACTGATCACGTGGCTGATCACACACGTATCACATGACTGATCATGCACTGATCACGTGGCTATCATGCACTGATCACGTGGCTATCATGCACTGATCACGTGGCTGATCATGCAATGATCACGTAGCTACCATGTACTGATCACGTGACTGATCATGCACTGATCACGTAATTGATCATGCACTGATCACGTGGCTGATCATGCACTGATCACGTGGCTGATCATGCACTGATCACGTAACTGATCATGCACTGATCACGTGACTGATCATGCACTGATCACGTGGCTATCATGCACTGATCACTTGGCTGATCATACACTGATCACGTGCCTGATCATGCACTGATCACGTGGCTGATCATGCACTGATCACGTGACTGATCATGCACTGATCACGTGCCTGATCATGCACTGATCACGTGGCTATCATGCACTGCTCACGTGGCTGATCATGCCATGATCACGCAGCTACCATGTACTGGTCACATGACTGATCATGCACTGATCACGTGACTGATCATGCACTGATCACGTGGCTATCATGAACTACTCACTTGGCTGATCATGCAATGATCATGTAGCTACCATGTACAGGTCACGTGAATGATCATACACCCATCAGGTGACTGATCATGCACTGATCACGTGGCTATCATGCACTGATCACGAGACTGATCAAGCACTGTTCACATCTATATCATGCACTGATCACATGACTGCCCATGCACTGATCACGTGGATGATCATACACTAATCTTGTGACAGATCATGCACTGATCACGTGGCTGATCATGCACTGATACCGTGACTGAGCATGGACTGATCACATGACTATCATGTAGTGATCACGTGACTTAATGGCGCTGATCATGTGACTGATCATGCGCTGATCATGTTTGCTATCATACACTGATCATGTGCCTCTGGAGGCAATAAACAAAGAGCTGAGTAGGCACGAATCAAACAGTCAGCAGGCAATAATCATGGAACTCAGCTGTGAGGAATCATGCTGCTCAGCTGGCAATAATCAAGCAGCTGAGCAGGCAGGAATTACGCAGCACAGCTGGCAATTGTCAAGCAGATGACAGGCAGGAATCGTGCAGCTCAGCTGGCAATTGTCAAGCAGATGAGCAGACAGTAATCACGCAGCTCAGCAGGCCCTGATCACGTGACTGAGCATGCACTGTTCACGTGGCTGATCATACACTGATCACGTGACTGATCATGCACTGATCACGTGGCTGATCATGCACTGATCACGTAACTGATCATGCACTGATCACGTGGCTGATCATGCACTGATCACGTGGCTGATCATACACTGTCACGTGACTGATCATGCACTGATCACGTGGCATCATGCACTGATCACGTGGCTGATCATGCACTGATCACGTGACTGATCATGCACTGATCACGTGGCTGATCATGCACTGATCACGTGGCTGATCATGCACTGATCACGTGACTATCATGCACTGATCACGTGGCATCATGCACTGATCACGTGGCTGATCATGCACTGATCACGTGACTGATCATGCACTGATCACGTGGCTGATCATGCACTGATCACGTGGCTGATCATGCACTGATCACGTGGCTGATCATGCACTGATCACGTGACTGATCATGCACTGATCACGTGGCATCATGCACTGATCACGTGGCTGATCATGCACTGATCACGTAACTGATCATGCACTGATCACGTGGCTATCATGCACTGATCACGTGGCTGATCATGCACTGATCACGTGGCTGATCATGCACTGATCACGTGACTGATCATGCACTGATCACGTGGCATCATGCACTGATCACGTGGCTGATCATGCACTGATCACGTGACTCATGCACTGATCACGTGGCTATCATGCACTGATCACGTGGCTGATCATGCACTGATCACGTAGCTATCATGCACTGATCACGTGACTGATCATGCACTGATCACGTGGCTGATCATGCACTGATCACGTGACTGATCATGCACTGATCACGTGACTGATCATGCACTGATCACGTGGCTATCATGCACTGATCACGTGGCTGATCATGCACTGATCACGTAGCAACCATGCACTGATCACGTGACTGATCATGCACTGATCACGTAATTGATCATGCACTGATCACGTGGCTGATCACACATGATCACGTGACTGATCATGCACTGATCACGTGGCTGTCATGCACTGATCACGTGGCTGTCATGCACTGATCACGTGGCTATCATGCACTGATCACGTGGCTGATCATGCACTGATCACGTGACTGATCATGCACTGATCACGTGGCTGATCATGCACTGATCACGTGGCTATCATGCACTGATCACGTGGCTGATCATGCACTGATCACGTAGCTACCATGCACTGATCACGTGACTGATCATGCACTGATCACGTAACTGATCATGCACTGATCACGTGGCTGATCATGCACTGATCACGTGGCTGATCATGCACTGATCACGTAACTGATCATGCACTGATCACGTGACTGATCATGCACTGATCACGTGGCTATCATGCACTGATCACGTGGCTGGACATGCACTGATCACGTGCCTGATCATGCACTGATCACGTGGCTGATCATGCACTGATCACGTGACTGATCATGCACTGATCACGTGACTGATCATGCACTGATCACGTGGCTATCATGCACTGATCACGTGGCTGATCATGCATGATCACGCAGCTATCATGCACTGGTCACGTGACTGATCATGCACTGATCACGTGACTGATCATGCACTGATCACGTGGCTATCATGCACTGATCACGTGGCTGATCATGCACTGATCACGTAGCTATCATGCACTGATCACGTGACTGATCATGCACTGATCACGTGACTGATCATGCACTGATCACGTGGCTGATCACACATGTATCACATGACTGATCATGCACTGATCACGTGACTGATCATGCACTGATCACGTGGCTATCATGCACTACTCACGTGGCTGATCATGCAATGATCATGTAGCTACCATGTACAGGTCACGTGAATGATCATACACCCATCAGGTGACTGATCATGCACTGATCACGTGGCTATCATGCACTGATCACGTGACTGATCATGCACTGATCACGTCTATATCATGCACTGATCCCATGACTGCCCATGCACTGATCACGTGGATGATCATACACTAATCATGTGACAGATCATGCACTGATCACGTGGCTGATCATGCACTGATACCGTGACTGAGCATGGACTGATCACAAGACTATCATGTAGTGATCACGTGACTTAATGGCGCTGATCATGTGACTGATCATGCGCTGATCATGTTTGCTATCATACACTGATCATGTGCCTCTGGAGGCAATAAACAAAGAGCTGAGTAGGCACGAATCAAACAGTCAGCAGGCAATAATCATGGAACTCAGGTGTGAGGAATCATGCTGCTCAGCTGGCAATAATCAAGCAGCTGAGCAGGCAGGAATTACGCAGCACAGCTGGCAATTGTCAAGCAGATGACAGGCAGGAATCGTGCAGCTCAGCTGGCAATTGTCAAGCAGATGAGCAGACAGTAATCACGCAGCTCAGCAGGCCCTGATCACGTGACTGAGCATGCACTGTTCACGTGGCTGATCATACACTGATCACGTGCCTGATCATGCACTGATCACGTGGCTGATCATGCACTGATCACGTAACTGATCATGCACTGATCACGTGGCTATCATGCACTGATCACGTGGCTGATCATGCACTGATCACGTGGCTGATCATGCACTGTCACGTGACTATCATGCACTGATCACGTGGCACTCATGCACTGATCACGTGGCTGATCATACACTGATCACGTAACTGATCATGCACTGATCACGTGGCTATCATGCACTGATCACGTGGCTGATCATGCACTGATCACGTGGCTGATCATACACTGTCACGTGACTGATCATGCACTGATCACGTGGCATCATGCACTGATCACGTGACTGATCATGCACTGATCACGTGACTGATCATGCACTGATCACGTGGCTATCATGCACTGCTCACGTGGCTGATCATGCATGATCACGCAGCTACCATGTACTGGTCACGTGACTGATCATGCACTGATCACGTGACTGATCATGCACTGATCACGTGGCTATCATGCACTGATCACGTGGCTGATCATGCACTGATCATGTAGCTACCATGTACTGATCACGTGACTGATCATGCACTGATCACGTGACTGATCATGCACTGATCACGTGGCTATCATGCACTGATCACGTGACTGATCATGCACTGATCACGTCTATATCATGCACTGATCACGTGACTGATCATGCACTGATCACGTGGATGATCATGCACTGATCACGTGACTGATCATGCACTGATCACGTGGCTGATCATGCACTGATCACGTGACTGATCATGCACTGATCACGTGGCTATCATGCACTGATCACGTGGCTATCATGCACTGATCACGTGGCTGATCATGCACTGATCACGTGACTGATCATGCACTGATCACGTGGCTGATCATACACTGATCACGTAACTGATCATGCACTGATCACGTGGCTATCATGCACTGATCACGTGGCTGATCATGCACTGATCACGTGGCTGATCACACACTGTCACGTGACTATCATGCACTGATCACGTGGCATCATGCACTGATCACGTGGCTGATCATACACTGCTCACGTAACTCATGCATACATCACGTGGCTATCATGCACTGCTCACGTGGCTGTCATGGAATGATCACGTAGCAACCATATACTGGTCACGTGACTGATCATGCAAGATCACGTAAATGATCATGCACTGATCACGTGACTGATCATGCACTGATCACGTGACTGATCATGCACTGATCACGTGGCTATCATGCACTGATCACGTGGCTGATCATGCACGATCACGTAGCAACCATGTACTGGTCACGTGACTGATCATGCACTGATCACGTAATTGATCATGCACTGATCACGTGGCTGATCATGCACTGATCACGTGGCTGATCACACATGTATCACGTGACTGATCATGCACTGATCACGTGGCTCTCATGCACTGATCACGTGGCTGTCATGCACTGATCACGTGGATATCATGCACTGATCACGTGGCTGATCACACACGTATCACATGACTGATCATGCACTGATCACGTGGCTATCATGCACTGATCACGTGGCTATCATGCACTGATCACGTGGCTGATCATGCAATTATCACGTAGCTACCATGTACTGGTCACGTGACTGATCATGCACTGATCACGTAATTGATCATGCACTGATCACGTGGCTGATCATGCACTGATCACGTAACTGATCATGCACTGATCACGTGACTGATCATGCACTGATCACGTGGCTATCATGCACTGATCACGTGGCTGATCATGCACTGATCACGTGGCTGATCATGCACTGATCACGTGACTGATCATGCACTGATCACGTGGCTGATCATGCACTGATCACGTGGCTATCATGCACTGCTCACGTGGCTGATCATGCCATTATCACGCAGCTACCATGTACTGGTCACATGACTGATCATGCACTGATCACGTGACTGATCATGCAGTGATCACGTGGCTATCATGCACTACTCACGTGGCTGATCATGCAATGATCATGTAGCTACCATGTACAGGTCACGTGAATGATCATACACCCCTCAGGTGACTGATCATGCACTGATCACGTGGCTATCATGCACTGATCACGAGACTGATCATGCACTGATCACGTCTATATCATGCACTGATCACATGACTGCCCATGCACTGATCACGTGGATGATCATACACTAATCATGTGACAGATCATGCACTGATCACGTGGCTGATCATGCACTGATACCGTGACTGAGCATGGACTGATCACATGACTATCATGTAGTGATCACGTGACTTAATGGCGCTGATCATGTGACTGATCATGCGCTGATCATGTTTGCTATCATACACTGATCATGTGCCTCTGGAGGCAATAAACAAAGAGCTGAGTAGGCACGAATCAAACAGTCAGCAGGCAATAATCATGGAACTCAGGTGTGAGGAATCATGCTGCTCAGCTGGCAATAATCAAGCAGCTGAGCAGGCAGGAATTACGCAGCACAGCTGGCAATTGTCAAGCAGATGACAGGCAGGAATCGTGCAGCTCAGCTGGCAATTGTCAAGCAGATGAGCAGACAGTAATCACGCAGCTCAGCAGGCCCTGATCACGTGACTGAGCATGCACTGTTCACGTGGCTGATCATACACTGATCACGTGTCTGATCATGCACTGATCACGTGGCTGATCATACACTGATCACGTAACTGATCATGCACTGATCACGTGGCTATCATGCACTGATCACGTGGCTGAACATGCACTGTTCACGTGGCTGATCACACACCTGTTACGTGACATATCATGCACTGATCACGTGGCACTCATGCACTGATCACGTGGCTGATCATACTCTGCTCACGTAACTCATGCACACATCACGTGGCTATCATGCACTGCTCACGTGGCTCGTCATGGAATGATCACGTAGCAACCATATACTGGTCACGTGACTGATCATGCACTGATCACGTAAATGATCATGCACTGTTCACGTGACTGATCATGTACTGATCACGTGACTGATCATGCACTGATCACGTGGCTATCATGCACTGCTCACGTGGCTGATCATGCAACGATCACGTAGCAACCATATACTGGTCACGTGACTGATCATGCACTGATCACGTAATTGATCATGCACTGATCACGTGGCTGATCACACATGATCACGTGACTGATCATGCACTGATCACGTGGCTCTCATGCACTGATCACGTGGCTGTCATGCACTGATCACGTGGATATCATGCACTGATCACGTGGCTGATCACACACGTATCACATGACTGATCATGCACTGATCACGTGGCTATCATGCACTGATCACGTGGCTATCATGCACTGATCACGTGGCTGATCATGCAATGATCACGTAGCTACCATGTACTGGTCACGTGACTGATCATGCACTGATCACGTGGCTGATCATGCACTGATCACGTGGCTGATCATGCACTGATCACGTAACTGATCATGCACTGATCACGTGACTGATCATGCACTGATCACGTGGCTATCATGCACTGATCACTTGGCTGACATACACTGATCACGTGCCTGGTCTTGCACTGATCACGTGGCTGATCATGCACTGATCACGTGACTGATCATGCACTGATCACGTGTCTGATCATGCACTGATCACGTGGCTATCATGCACTGCTCACGTAGCTGATCATGCCATGATCACGCACCTACCATGTACTGGTCACATGACTGATCATGCACTGATCACGTGACTGATCATGCAGTGATCACGTGGCTATGATGCACTACTCACGTGGCTGATCATGCAATGATCATGTAGCTACCATTTACAGGTCACGTGAATGATCATACACACATCAGGTGACTGATCATGCACTGATCACGTGGCTATCATGCACTGATCACGAGACTGATCATGCACTGATCACGTCTATATCATGCACTGATCACATGACTGCCCATGCACTGATCACGTGGATGATCATACACTAATCTTGTGACAGATCATGCACTGATCACGTGGCTGATCATGCACTAATACCGTGACTGAGCATGGACTGATCACATGACTATCATGTAGTGATCACGTGACTTAATGGCGCTGATCATGTGACTGATCATGCGCTGATCATGTTTGCTATCATACACTGATCATGTGCCTCTGGAGGCAATAAACAAAGAGCTGAGTAGGCACGAATCAAACAGTCAGCAGGCAATAATCATGGAACTCAGCTGTGAGGAATCATGCTGCTCAGCTGGCAATAATCAAGCAGCTGAGCAGTCAGGAATTACGCAGCACAGCTGGCAATTGTCAAGCAGATGACAGGCAGGAATCGTGCAGCTCAGCTGGCAATTGTCAAGCAGATGAGCAGACAGTAATCACGCAGCTCAGCAGGCCCAGATCACGTGACTGAGCATGCACTGTTCACGTGGCTGATCATACACTGATCACGTGATGATCATGCACTGATCACTTGGATATCATGCACTGATCACGTGGCTGATCATACACTGTTCACGTGTCTGACCATGCACTGATCACGTGGCTGATCATACACTGCTCACGTAACTGATCATGCACTGATCACGTGGCTATCATGCACTGATCACGTGGCTGAACATGCACTGTTCACGTGGCTGATCACAAACCTGTCACGTGACATATCATGCACTGATCACGTGGCACTCATGCACTGATCACGTGGCTGATCATACTCTGCTCACGTAACTCATGCACACATCACGTGGCTATCATGCACTGCTCACGTGGCTCGTCATGGAATGATCACGTAGCAACCATATACTGGTCACGTGACTGATCATGCAAAGATTACGTAAATGATCATGCACTGTTCACGTGACTGATCATGTACTGATCACGTGACTGATCATGCACTGATCACGTGGCTATCATGCTCTGCTCACGTGGCTGATCATGCAACGATCACGTAGCAACCATGTACTGGTCACGTGACTGATCATGCACTGATCACGTAATTGATCCTGCACTGATCACGTGGCTCATCATGCACTGATCACGTGGCTGATCACACATGTATCACGTGACTGATCATGCACTGATCACGTGGCTCTCATGCACTGATCACGTGGCTGTCATGCACTGATCACGTGGATATCATGCACTGATCACGTGGCTGATCACACACGTATCACATGACTGATCATGCACTGATCACGTGGCTATCATGCACTGATCACGTGGCTATCATGCACTGATCACGTGGCTGATCAGCAATGATCACGTAGCTACCATGTACTGGTCACGTGACTGATCATGCACTGATCACGTAATTGATCATGCACTGATCACGTGGCTGATCATGCACTGATCACGTGGCTGATCATGCACTGATCACGTAACTGATCATGCACTGATCACGTGACTGATCATGCACTGATCACGTGGCTATCATGCACTGATCACGTGGCTGGACATGCACTGATCACGTGCCTGATCATGCACTGATCACGTGGCTGATCATGCACTGATCACGTGACTGATCATGCCATGATCACGCAGGTACCATGCACTGGTCACATGACTGATCATGCACTGATCACGTGACTGATCATGCACTGATCACGTGGCTATCATGAACTACTCACTTGGCTGATCATGCAATGATCATGTAGCTACCATGTACAGGTCACGTGAATGATCATACACCCATCAGGTGACTGATCATGCACTGATCACGTGGCTATCATGCACTGATCACGAGACTGATCAAGCACTGTTCACATCTATATCATGCACTGATCACATGACTGCCCATGCACTGATCACGTGGATGATCATACACTAATCTTGTGACAGATCATGCACTGATCACGTGGCTGATCATGCACTGATACCGTGACTGAGCATGGACTGATCACATGACTATCATGTAGTGATCACGTGACTTAATGGCGCTGATCATGTGACTGATCATGCGCTGATCATGTTTGCTATCATACACTGATCATGTGCCTCTGGAGGCAATAAACAAAGAGCTGAGTAGGCACGAATCAAACAGTCAGCAGGCAATAATCATGGAACTCAGCTGTGAGGAATCATGCTGCTCAGCTGGCAATAATCAAGCAGCTGAGCAGGCAGGAATTACGCAGCACAGCTGGCAATTGTCAAGCAGATGACAGGCAGGAATCGTGCAGCTCAGCTGGCAATTGTCAAGCAGATGAGCAGACAGTAATCACGCAGCTCAGCAGGCCCTGATCACGTGACTGAGCATGCACTGTTCACGTGGCTGATCATACACTGATCACGTGTCTGATCATGCACTGATCACGTGGCTGATCATGCACTGATCACGTAACTGATCATGCACTGATCACGTGGCTGATCATGCACTGATCACGTGGCTGATCACACTGTCACGTGACTGATCATGCACTGATCACGTGGCATCATGCACTGATCACGTGGCTGATCATGCACTGATCACGTGACTGATCATGCACTGATCACGTGGCTGATCATGCACTGATCACGTGGCTGATCATGCACTGATCACGTGACTATCATGCACTGATCACGTGGCATCATGCACTGATCACGTGGCTGATCATGCACTGATCACGTAACTGATCATGCACTGATCACGTGGCTATCATGCACTGATCACGTGGCTGATCATGCACTGATCACGTGGCTGATCACACACTGTCACGTGACATATCATGCACTGATCACGTGGCACTCATGCACTGATCACGTGGCTGATCATACTCTGCTCACGTAACTCATGCACACATCACGTGGCTATCATGCACTGCTCACGTGGCTCGTCATGGTATGATCACGTAGCAACCATATACTGGTAACGTGACTGATCATGCAAAGATCACGTAAATGATCATGCACTGTTCACGTGACTGATCATGTACTGATCACGTGACTGATCATGCACTGACCACGTGGCTATCATGCTCTGCTCACGTGGCTGATCATGCAACGATCACGTAGCAACCATGTACTGGTCACGTGACTGATCATGCACTGATCACGTAATTGATCCTGCACTGATCACGTGGCTCATCATGCACTGATCACGTGGCTGATCACACATGTATCACGTGACTGATCATGCACTGATCCCGTGGCTCTCATGCACTGATCGCGTGGCTGTCATGCACTGATCACGTGGATATCATGCACTGATCACGTGGCTGATCACACACGTATCACATGACTGATCATGCACTGATCACGTGGCTATCATGCACTGATCATGTGGCTGATCAGACAATGATCACATAGCTACCATGTACTGGTCACGTGACTGATCATGCACTGATCACGTAATTGATCATGCACTGATCATGTGGCTGATCATGCACTGATCACGTGGCTGATCATACACTGATCACATAACTGATCATGCACTGATCACGTGACTGATCATGCACTGATCACGTGGCTATCATGCACTGATCACTTGGCTGGACATACACTGATCACGTGCCTGGTCATGCACTGATCACGTGGCTGATCATGCACTGATCACGTGACTGATCATGCACTGATCTCGTGCCTGATCATGCACTGATCACGTGGCTATCATGCACTGCTCACGTGGCTGATCATGCCATGATCACGCAGGTACCATGTACTGGTCACATGACTGATCATGCACTGATCACGTGACTGATCATGCAGTGATTACGTGGCTATCATGAACTACTCACTTGGCTGATCATGCAATGATCATGTAGCTACCATGAACAGGTCACGTGAATGATCATACACCCATTAGGTGACTGATCATGCACTGATCACGTGGCTATCATGCACTGATCACGAGACTGATCAAGCACTGTTCACATCTATATCATGCACTGATCACATGACTACCCGTGCACTGATCACGTGGATGATCATACACTAATCTTGTGACAGATCATGCACTGATCACGTGGCTGATCATGCACTGATACCGTGACTGAGCATGGACTGATCACATGACTATCATGTAGTGATCACGTGACTTAATGGCGCTGATCATGTGACTGATCATGCGCTGATCATGTTTGCTATCATACACTGATCATGTGCCTCTGGAGGCAATAAACAAAGAGCTGAGTAGGCACGAATCAAACAGTCAGCAGGCAATAATCATGGAACTCAGCTGTGAGGAATCATGCTGCTCAGCTGGCAATAATCAAGCAGCTGAGCAGGCAGGAATTACGCAGCACAGCTGGCAATTGTCAAGCAGATGACAGGCAGGAATCGTGCAGCTCAGCTGGCAATTGTCAAGCAGATGAGCAGACAGTAATCACGCAGCTCAGCAGGCCCAGATCACGTGACTGAGCATGCACTGTTCACGTGGCTGATCATACACTGCTCACGTAACTGATCATGCACTGATCACGTGGCTATCATGCACTGTTCACGTGGCTGATCACGCACCTGTCACGTGACATATCATGCACAGATCACGTGGCACTCATGCACTGATCACGTGGCTGATCATACTCTGCTCACGTAACTGATCATGCACTGATCACGTGGCTGAACATGCACTGTTCACGTGGCTGATCACACACCTGTCACTTGACATATCATGCACTGATCACGTGGCACTCATGCACTGATCACGTGGCTGATCGTACACTGCTCACGTAACTGATCATGCACTGATCACGTGGCTATCATGCACTGATCACGTGGCTGAACATGCACTGTTCACGTGGCTGATCACACACCTGTCACGTGACATATCATGCACTGATCACGTGGCACTCATGCACTGATCACGTGGCTGATCATACTCTGCTCACGTAACTCATGCACACATCACGTGGCTATCATGCACTGCTCACGTGGCTCGTCATGGAATGATCACGTAGCAACCATATACTGGTAACGTGACTGATCATGCAAAGATCACGTAAATGATCATGCACTGTTCACGTGACTGATCATGTACTGATCACGTGACTGATCATGCACTGACCACGTGGCTATCATGGTCTGCTCACGTGGCTGATCATGCAACGATCACGTAGCAACCATGTACTGGTCACGTGACTGATCATGCACTGATCACGTAATTGATCCTGCACTGATCACGTGGCTCATCATGCACTGATCACGTGGCTGATCACACATGTATCACGTGACTGATCATGCACTGATCCCGTGGCTCTCATGCACTGATCACCTGGCTGTCATGCACTGATCACGTGGATATCATGCACTGATCATGTGGCTGATCACACACGTATCACATGACTGATCATGCACTGATTACGTGGCTATCATGCACTGATCATGTGGCTGATCAGGCAATGATCACGTGGCTACCATGTACTTGTCACGTAACTGATCATTCACTGAGCACGTAATTGATCATGCACTGATCATGTGGCTGATCATGCACTGATCACGTGGCTATCATGCACTGATCACTTGGCTGGACATACACTAATCACGTGCCTGGTCATGCACTGATCACGTGGCTGATCATGCACTGATCACGTGACTGATCATGCACTGATCTCGTGTCTGATCATGCACTGATCACGTGGCTATCATGCACTGCTCACGTGGCTGATCATGAGATGATCACGCAGCTACCATGTACTGGTCACATGACTGATCATGCACTGATCACGTGACTGATCATGCAGTGATCACGTGGCTATCATGAACTACTCACGTGGCTGATCATGCAATGATCATGTAGCTACCATGTACAGGTCACGTGAATGATCATACACCCATCAGGTGACTGATCATGCACTGATCACGTGGCTATCATGCACTGATCACGAGACTGATCAAGCACTGTTCACGTCTATATCATGCACTGATCACATGACTGCCCGTGCACTGATCACGTGGATGATCATACACTAATCTTGTGACAGATCATGCACTGATCACGTGGCTGATCATGCACTGATACCGTGACTGAGCATGGACTGATCACATGACTATCATGTAGTGATCACGTGACTTAATGGCGCTGATCATGTGACTGATCATGCGCTGATCATGTTTGCTATCATACAATGATCATGTGCCTCTGGAGGCAATAAACAAAGAGCTGAGTAGGCACGAATCAAACAGTCAGCAGGCAATAATCATGGAACACAGGTGTGAGGAATCATGCTGCTCAGCTGGCAATAATCAAGCAGCTGAGCAGGCAGGAATTACGCAGCACAGCTGGCAATTGTCAAGCAGATGACAGGCAGGAATCGTGCAGCTCAGCGGGCAATTGTCAAGCAGATGAGCAGACAGTAATCACGCAGCTCAGCAGGCCCAGATCACGTGACTGAGCATGCACTGTTCACGTCTATATCATGCACTGATCACATGACTGCCCGTGCACTGATCACGTGGATGATCATACACTAATCTCGTGACAGATCATGCACTGATCACGTGGCTGATCACACACGTATCACATGACTGATCATGCACTGATCACGTGGCTATCATGCACTGATCACGTGGCTATCATGCATTGATCACTTGGCTGATCATACACGGTTCACGTGTCTGACCATGCACTGATCACGTGGCTGATCATACACTGCTCACGTAACTGATTATGCACTGATCACGTGGCTATCATGCACTGATCACGTGGCACTCATGCACTGATCACGTGGCTGATCATACCCTGCTCACGTAACTCATGCACTCATCACGTGGCTATCATGCACTGCTCACGTGGCTCGTCATGGAATGATCACGTAGCAACCATATACTGGTAACGTGACTGATCATGCAAAGATCACGTAAATGATCATGCACTGTTCACGTGACTGATCATGTACTGATCACGTGACTGATCATGCACTGACCACGTGGCTGATCATGCTCTGCTCACGTGGCTGATCATGCAACGATCACGTAGCAACCATGTACTGGTCACGTGACTGATCATGCACTGATCACGTAATTGATCCTGCACTGATCACGTGGCTCATCATGCACTGATCACGTGGCTGATCACACATGTATCACGTGACTGATCATGCACTGATCCCGTGGCTCTCATGCACTGATCACGTGGCTGTCATGCACTGATCACGTGGATATCATGCACTGATCACGTGGCTGATCACACACGTATCACATGACTGATCATGCACTGATCACGTGGCTATCATGCACTGATCACGTGGCTATCATGCACTGATCATGTGGCTGATCAGGCAATGATCACGTAGCTACCATGTACTGGTCACGTGACTGATCATGCACTGATCACGTAATTGATCATGCACTGATCATGTGGCTGATCATGCACTGATCACGAGGCTGATCATACACTGATCACGTAATTGATCATGCACTGATCACGTGACTGATCATGCACTGATCACGTGGCTATCATGCACTGATCACTTGGCTGGACATACACTGATCACGTGCCTGGTCATGCACTGATCACGTGGCTGATCATGCACTGATCACGTGACTGATCATGCACTGATCACGTGGCTATCATGCACTGCTCACGTGGCTGATCATGCCATGATCACGCAGCTACCATGTACTGGTCACATGACTGATCATGCACTGATCACGTGACTGATCATGCAGTGATCACGTGGCTATCATGAACTACTCACGTGGCTGATCATGCAATGATCATGTAGCTACCATGTACAGGTCACGTGAATGATCATACACCCATCAGGTGACTGATCATGCACTGATCACGTGCCTATCATGCACTGATCACGAGACTGATCAAGCACTGTTCACGTCTATATCATGCACTGATCACATGACTACCCATGCACTGATCACGTGGATGATCATACACTAATCTTGTGACATATCATGCACTGATCACGTGGCTGATCATGCACTGATACCGTGACTGAGCATGGACTGATCACATGACTATCATGTAGTGATCACGTGACTTAATGGCGCTGATCATGTGACTGATCATGCGCTGATCATGTTTGCTATCATACACTGATCATGTGCGTCTGGAGGCAATAAAGAAAGAGCTGAGTAGGCACGAATCAAACAGTCAGCAGACAGTAATCATGGAACTCAGCTATGAGGAATCATGCTGCTCAGCTGGCAATAATCAAGCAGCTGAGCAGGCAGGAATTATGCAGCACAGCTGGCAATTGTCAAGCAGATGACAGGCAGGAATCGTGCAGCTCAGCTGGCAATTGTCAAGCAGATGAGCAGACAGTTATCACGCAGCTCAGCAGGCCCAGATCACGTGACTGAGCATGCACTGTTCACGTGGCTGGTTATACACTGTTCACGTGTCTGACCATGCACTGATCACGTGGCTGATCATACACTGCTTACGTAACTGATCATGCACTGATCACGTGGCTATCATGCACTGATCACGTGGCTAAACATGCACTGTTCACGTGGCTGATCACACACCTGTTACATGACATATCATGCACTGATCACGTGGCACTCATGCACTGATCACGTGGCTGATCATACTCTGCTCACGTAACTCATGCACACATCACGTGGCTATCATGCACTGCTCACGTGGCTCGTCATGGAATGATCACGTAGCAACCATATACTGGTAACATGACTGATCATGCAAAGATCACGTAAATGATCATGCACTGTTTACGTGACTGATCATGTACTGATCACGTGACTGATCATGCACTGACCACGTGGCTATCATGCTCTGCTCACGTGGCTGATCATGCAACGATCACGTAGCAACCATGTACTGGTCACGTGACTGATCATGCACTGATCACGTAATTGATCCTGCACTGATCACGTGGCTGATCACACATGTATCACGTGACTGATCATGCACTGATCCCGTGGCTCTCATGCACTGATCACGTGGCTGTCATGCACTGATCACGTGGATATCATGCACTGATCATGTGGCTGATCACACACGTATCACATGACTGATCATGCACTGATCACGTGGCTATCACGCACTGATCACGTGGCTATCATGCACTGATCATGTGGCTGATCAGGCAATGATCACGTAGCTACCATGTACTGGTCACGTGACTGATCATGCACTGATCACGTAATTGATCATGCACTGATCATGTGGCTGATCATGCACTGATCACGTGGCTGATCATACACTGATCACATAACTGATCATGCACTGATCACGTGACTGATCATGCACTGATCACGTGGCTATCATGCACTGATCACTTGGCTGGACATATACTGATCACGTGCCTGGTCATGCACTGATCACGTGGCTGATCATGCACTGATCACGTGACTGATCATGCACTGATCTCGTGTCTGATCATGCACTGATCACCTGGCTATCATGCACTGCTCACGTGGCTGATCATGCCATGGTCACGCAGCTACCATGTACTTGTCACATGACTGATCATGCACTGATCACATGACTGATCATGCAGTGATCACGTGGCTATCATGAACTACTCACGTGGCTGATCATGCAATGATCATGTAGCTACCATGTACAGGTCACGTGAATGATCATACACCCATCAGGTGACTGATCATGCACTGATCATGTGGCTATCATGCACTGATCACGAGACTGATCAAGCACTGTTCACATCTATATCATGCACTGATCCCATGACTACCCGTGCACTGATCACGTGGATGATCATACACTAATCTTGTGACAGATCATGCACTGATCCCGTGGCTGATCATGCACTGATACCGTGACTGAGCATGGACTGATCACAAGACCATCATGTAGTGATCACGTGACTTAATGGCGCTGATCATGTGACTGATCATGCGCTGATCATGTTTGCTATCATACACTGATCATGTGCCTCTGGAGGCAATAAACAAAGAGCTGAGTAGGCACGAATCAAACAGTCAGCAGGCAATAATCATGGAACTCAGGTGTGAGGAATCATGCTGCTCAGCTGGCAATAATCAAGCAGCTGAGCAGGCAGGAATTACGCAGCACAGCTGGCAATTGTCAAGCAGATGACAGGCAGGAATCGTGCAGCTCAGCTGGCAATTGTCAAGCAGATGAGCAGACAGTAATCACGCAGCTCAGCAGGCCCAGATCACGTGACTGAGCATGCACTGTTCACGTGGCTGATCATACACTGTTCACGTGTCTGACCATGCACTGATCACGTGGCTGATCATGCACTTATCACGTGGCTGAACATGCACTGTTCACGTGGCTGATCACACACCTGTCACGTGACATATCATGCACTGATGACGTGGCACTCATGCACTGATCACGTGGCTGATCATACTCTGCTTACGTAACTGATCATGCACTGATCACGTGGCTGAACATGCACTGTTCACGTGGCTGATCACACACCTGTCACGTGACATATCATGCACTGATCACGTGGCACTCATGCACTGATCACGTGGCTGATCGTACACTGCTCACGTAACTTATCATGCACTGATCACCTGGCTATCATGCACTGATCACGTGGCTGAACATGCACTGTTCACGTGGCTGATCACACACCTGTCACGTGACATATCATGCACTGATCACGTGGCACTCATGCACTGATCACGTGGCTGATCATACTCTGCACACGTAACTCATGCACACATCACGTGGCTATCATGCACTGCTCACGTGGCTCGTCATGGAATGATCACATAGCAACCATATACTGGTAACGTGACTGATCATGCAAAGATCACGTAAATGATCATGCACTGTTCACGTGACTGATCATGTACTGATCACGTGACTGATCATGCACTGATCACGTAACTGATCCTGCGCTGATCACGTGGCTCATCATGCACTGATCACGTGGCTGATAACACATATATCACGTGACTGATCATGCACTGATCCCGTGGCTCTCATGCACTGATCACGTGGCTGTCATGCACTGATCACGTGGATATCATGCACTGATCATGTGGCTGATCACACACGTATCACATGACTGATCATGCACTGATCACGTGGCTATCATGCACTGATCACGTGGCTATCATGCACTGATCATGTGGCTGATCAGGCAGTGATCACGTAGCTACCATGTACTGGTCACGTGACTGATCATGCACTGATCACGTAATTGATCATGCACTGATCATGTGGCTGATCATGCACTGATCACGTGGCTGATCATACACTGATCACATAACTGATCATGCACTGATCACGTGACTGATCATGCACTGATCACGTGGCTATCATGCACTGATCACTTGGCTGGACATACACTGATCACGTGCCTGGTCATGCACTGATCACGTGGCTGATCATGCACTGATCACGTGACTGATCATGCACTGATCTCGTGTCTAATCATGCACTGATCACATGGCTATAATGCACTGCTCACGTGGCTGATCATGCCATGATCACGCACCTACCATGTACTGGTCACATGACTGATCATGCACTGATCACGTGACTGATCATGCAGTGATCACGTGTCTATCATGAACTACTCACGTGGCTGATCATGCAATGATCATGTAGCTACCATGTACAGGTCACGTGAATGATCATACACCCATCAGGTGACTGATCATGCACTGATCACGTGGCTATCATGCACTGATCACGAGACTGATCATGCACTGTTCACGTCTATATCATGCACTGATCACATGACTGCCCGTGCATTGATCACGTGGATGATCATACACTAATCTTGTGACAGATCATGCACTGATCACGTGGCTGATCACACACGTATCACATGACTGATCATGCACTGATCACGTGGCTATCATGCACTGATCACGTGGCTATCATGCATTGATCACGTGGCTGATCATACACTGTTCACGTGTCTGACCATGCACTGATCACGTGGCTGATCATACACTGCTCACGTAACTGATCATGCACTGATCACGTGGCTATCATGCACTGATCACGTGGCTGAACATGCACTGTTCACGTGGCTGATCACACACCTGTCACGTGACATATCATGCACTGATCACGTCGCACTCATGCACTGATCATGTGGCTGATCATACTCTGCTCACGTAACTCATGCATACATTACGTGGCTATCATGCACTGCTCACGTGGCTTGTCATGGAATGATCACGTAGCAACCATATACTGGTAACGTGACTGATCATGCCAAGATCACGTAAATGATCATGCACTGTTCACGTGACTGATCATGTACTGATCACGTGACTGATCATGCACTGACCATGTGGCTATCATGCTCTGCTCACGTGGCTGAACATGCAACGATCACGTAGCAACCATGTACTGGTGACGTGACTGATCATGCACTGATCACGTAATTGATCCTGCACTGATCACGTGGCTCATCATGCACTGATCACGTGGCTGATCACACATGTATCACGTGACTGATCATGCACTTATCCCGTGGCTCTCATGCACTGATCACGTGGCTGTCATGCACTGATCACGTGGATATCATGCATTGATCACGTGGTTGATCACACACGTATCACATGACTGATCATGCACTGATCACGTGGCTATCATGCACTGATCACCTGGCTATCATGCACTGATCATGTGGCTGATCAGGCAATGATCACGTAGCTACCATGTACTGGTCACGTGAGTGATCATGCACTGATCACGTAATTGATCATGCACTGATCACGTGGCTGATCATACACTGATCACATAACTGATCATGCACTGATCACGTAACTGATCATGCACTGATCACGTGGCTATCATGCACTGATCACTTGGCTGGAAATACACTGATCACGTGCCTGGTCATGCACTGATCACGTGGCTGATCATGCACTGATCACGTGACTGATCATGCACTGATCTCGTGTCTGATCATGCACTGATGGCTGATCATACACTGCTCACGTAACTGATCATGCACTGATCACGTGGCTATCATGCACTGATCACGTGGCTGAACATGCACTGTTCACGTGGCTGATCACACACCTGTCACGTGAAATATCATGCACTGATCTCGTGGCACTCATGCACTGATCACGTGGCTGATTATACTCTGCTCACGTAACTCATGCACACATCAGGTGGCTATCATGCACTGCTCACATGGCTCGTCATGGAATGATCACGTAGCAACCATATAATGGTAACGTGACTGATTATGCAAAGATTACGTAAATGATCATGCACTGTTCACGTGACTGATCATGTACTGATCACGTGACTGATCATGCACTGACCACGTGGCTATCATGCTCTGCTCACGTGGCTGATCATGCAACGATCACGTAGCAACCATGTACTGGTCACGTGACTGATCATGCACTGATCACGTAATTGATCCTGCACTGATCACGTGGCTCATCATGCACTGATCACGTGGCTGATCACACATGATCACGTGACTGATCATGCACTGATCCCGTGGCTCTCATGCACTGATCACGTGGCTGTCATGCACTGATGACATGGATATCATGCACTGATCACGTGGCTGATCACACATGTATCACATGACTGACCATGCACTGATCACGTGGCTATCATGCACTGATCACGTGGCTATCATGCACTGATCATGTGGCTGATCAGGCAATGATCACATAGCTACCATGTACTGGTCACGTGACTGATCATGCACTGATCACGTAATTGATCATGCACTGATCATGTGGCTGATCATGCACTGATCACGTGGCTGATCATACACTGATCACATAACTGATCATGCACTGATCACGTGACTGATCATGCACTGATCACGTGGCTATCATGCACTGATCACTTGGCTCGACAAACACTGATCACGTGCCTGGTCATGCAATGATCACATGGCTGATCATGCACTGATCACGTGACTGATCATGCACTGATCTCGTGCCTGATCATGCACTGATTACGTGGCTATCATGCACTGCTCACGTGGCTGATCATGCAATGATCATGTAGCTACCATGTACAGGTCACGTGAATGATCATACACCCATCAGGTGACTGATCATGCACTGATCACGTGGCTATCATGCACTGATCACGAGACTGATCATGCACTGTTCACGTCTATATCATGCACTGATCACATGACTGCCCGTGCACTGATCACGTGGATGATCATACACTAATCTTGTGACAGATCATGCACTGATCACGTGGCTGATCATGCACTGATACCGTGACTGAGCATGGACTGATCACATGACTATCATGTAGTGATCACGTGACTTAATGGCGCTGATCATGTGACTGATCATGCGCTGATCATGTTTGCTATCATACACTGATCATGTGCCTCTGGAGGCAATAAACAAAGAGCTGAGTAGGCACGAATCAAACAGTCAGCAGGCAATAATCATGGAACTCAGCTGTGAGGACTCATGCTGCTCAGCTGGCAATAATCAAGCAGCTGAGCAGGCAGGAATTACACAGCACAGCTGGCAATTGTCAAGCAGATGACAGGCAGGAATCGTGCAGCTCAGCTGGCAATTGTCAAGCAGATGAGCAGACAGTAATCACGCAGCTCAGCAGGCCCAGATCACGTGACTGAGCATGCACTGTTCACGTGGCTGATCATACACTGATCACGTGATGATCATGCACTGATCACGTGGATATCATGCACTGATCACGTGGCTGATCATACACTGTTCACGTGTCTGACCATGCACTGATCACGTGGCTGATCATACACTGCTCACGTAACTGATCATGCACTGATGACGTGGCTGATCATGCACTGATCACGTGGCTGAACATACACTGTTCACGTGGCTGATCACACACCTGTCACGTGACATATCATGCACTGATCACGTGGCACTCATGCACTGATCACGTGGCTGATCATACTCTGCTCACGTAACTCATGCACACATCACGTGGCTATCATGCACTGCTCACGTGGCTCGTCATGGAATGATCACGTAGCAACCATATACTGGTAACGTGACTGATCATGCAAAGATCACGTAAATGATCATGCACTGTTCACGTGACTGATCATGTACTGATCACGTGACTGATCATGCACTGACCACGTGGCTATCATGCTCTGCTCACGTGGCTGATCATGCAACGATCACGTAGCAACCATGTACTGGTCACGTGACTGATCATGCACTGATCACGTAATTGATCCTGCACTGATCACGTGGCTGATCACACATGTATCACGTGACTGATCATGCACTGGTCCCGTGGCTCTCATGCACTGATCACGTGGCTGTCATGCACTGATCACGTGGATATCATGCACTGATCACGTGGCTGATCACACACGTATCACATGACTGATCATGCACTGATCACGTGGCTAATATGCACTGATCACGTGGCTATCATGCACTGATCATGTGGCTGATCAGGCAATGATCACGTAGCTACCATGTACTGGTCACGTGACTGATCATGCACTGATCACGTGACTGATCATGCACTGATCACGTGGCTATCATGCACTGATCACTTGGCTGGACATACACTGATCACGTGCCTGGTCATGCACTGATCACGTGGCTGATCATGCACTGATCACGTGACTGATCATGCACTGATCTCGTGTCTGATCATGCACTGATCACGTGGCTATCATGCACTGCTCACGTGGCTGATCATGCCATGGTCACGCAGCTACCATGTACTTGTCACATGACTGATCATGCACTGATCACATGACTGATCATGCAGTGATCACGTGGCTATCATGAACTACTCACGTGGCTGATCATGCAATGATCATGTAGCTACCATGTACAGGTCACGTGAATGATCATACACCCATCAGGTGACTGATCATGCACTGATCACGTGGCTATCATGCACTGATCACGAGACTGATCAAGCACTGTTCACGTCTATATCATGCACTGATCCCATGACTGCCCGTGCACTGATCACGTGGATGATCATACACTAATCTTGTGACAGATCATGCACTGATCACGTGGCTGATCATGCACTGATACCGTGACTGAGCATGGACTGATCACAAGACCATCATGTAGTGATCACGTGACTTAATGGCGCTGATCATGTGACTGATCATGCGCTGATCATGTTTGCTATCATACACTGATCATGTGCCTCTGGAGGCAATAAACAAAGAGCTGAGTAGGCACGAATCAAACAGTCAGCAGGCAATAATCATGGAACTCAGGTGTGAGGAATCATGCTGCTCAGCTGGCAATAATCAAGCAGCTGAGCAGGCAGGAATTACGCAGCACAGCTGGCAATTGTCAAGCAGATGACAGGCAGGAATCGTGCAGCTCAGCTGGCAATTGTCAAGCAGATGAGCAGACAGTAATCACGCAGCTCAGCAGGCCCAGATCACGTGACTGAGCATGCACTGTTCACGTGGCTGATCATACACTGTTCACGTGTCTGACCATGCACTGATCACGTGGCTGATCATACACTGCTCACGTAACTGATCATGCACTGATCACGTGGCTATCATGCACTGATCACGTGGCTGAACATGCACTGTTCACGTGGCTGATCACACACCTGTCACGTGACATATCATGCACTGATCACGTGGCACTCATGCACTGATCACGTGGCTGATCATACTCTGCTCACGTAACTGATCATGCACTGATCACGTGGCTGAACATGCACTGTTCACGTGGCTGATCACACACCTGTCACGTGACATATCATGCACTGATCACATGGCACTCATGCACTGATCACGTGGCTGATCGTACACTGCTCACGTAACTCATGCACACATCACGTGGCTATCATGCACTGCTCACGTGGCTCGTCAAGAAATGATCACATAGCAACCATATACTGGTAACGTGACTGATCATGCAAAGATCACGTAAATGATCATGCACTGTTCACGTGGCTGATCATACACTGATCACGTGATGATCATGCACTGATCACGTGGCTATCATGCACTGATCACGTGGCTGATCATACACTGTTCACGTGTCTGACCATGCACTGATCACGTGGCTGATCATACACTGCTCACGTAACTGATCATGCACTGATCACGTGGCTATGATGCACTGATCACGTGGCTGAACATACACTGTTCACGTGGCTGATCACACACCTGTCACGTGACATATCATGCACTGATCACGTGGCACTCATGCACTGATCACGTGGCTGATCATACTCTGCTCACGTAACTCATGCACACATCACGTGGCTATCATGCACTGCTCACGTGGCTCGTCATGGAATGATCACGTAGCAACCATATACTGGTAACGTGACTGATCATGCAAAGATCACCTAAATGATCATGCACTGTTCACGTGACTGATCATGTACTGATCACGTGACTGATCATGCACTGACCACGTGGCTATCATGCTCTGCTCACGTGGCTGATCATGCAACGATCACGTAGCACCATGTACTGGTCACGTGACTGATCATGCACTGATCACGTAATTGATCATGCACTGATCACGTGGCTGATCATGCACTGATCCACGTGGCTGATCACACATGTATCACATG